>NC_083529.1:7387500-7435000 GCF_032362555.1 Amyelois transitella
AGGCGACGAATTATTGTCGCAATAAGTTATTGTCTTTTTGAAGGTCACGGACCTGGGTGTTCTAATCATTTTAATATCTTATTTATAAAAGTAAATTTGTAAAAGTTGTATATATATGTATATTGTAGAAGTAATAATAAGTAAAATAAAGTAAAAGTAAAAGTAAAGTTAAGAGTTGATGAATATCAACCAATGTCACTACTGGTTGCAGCCCTGTATAGGGGGGCAGCAATGCGTGGATACGTAAAATAGATGCTAAAATGATTTTCAATATGATAAAATTTTCCGAGTTATAGCAATTAAATAACTAATTCTTATGCAATAGATAATAAATATATAATTATAGTCAGTGTAGTAGTGTACAATAGCTAATACAATACGACAAAGCAAAATTCACGTTGAGTTTCTTATTTAAGCTTGTTAGGCTCTGTCTACCCCGCTAGGAACTCGCGCGGTTCAACAAACTCCGATCAAAACAACAGAAACAATAACATTCCACAGCGAGCCGAGAACAATAGACTCGCTGGATGCCGTCTATTACGTCACTAGGAGGCGTGACCTGCGGAGCGGACGACGGCCGCACCCGACTTACAAAGTTTTTAAAATAGCGGATAAATAATATATTATTTAATTCTAGTTAATAATTATAATGGTGGTATAATAGCTCAATACAATTCAATACAAACAAATCCGCACTCAATCAATTATTTACACCCGTTAGGCTCTGCCTACCCCGCAGCAAGCTCCCGCAACAACACAATTGTGGATCACGACCTTGACATTCCACGGCAAGCCGAGAGAACAATCGGCTCGTTCAATGCCGTGTGACGTCACAAGGAGGCGTGACCCACTCACCGAGCGGACGACGGCCGCACTCGACCCATTACGTATCGGTTTAATATACACTAAAATGAGTTTGTATGGGCTTATTATTACTATTGCTTTATTGGTCTATTTACTATTTTATTAATACAATTTTTAATAATTTTGATAATATTGGCTATTTTTTATTTTGTGTGTTAAAGAGAATGTGTGTCTATATTTTTTATATATTTTATGGGCCTTTTAAATTTGTCGATTTAGTTTTATTTGATGATGTAGTTATGTTGAATTAAAAAATTTTTTGAGCTATGTGTTTTGTGTATGTAATTCCGTGTTTTATCTGATTTATAGGTCTTAAGGTTTATTTTGTAAGTTAATAAGGTCCGAGAAATACCTATTTAAATGTTCTCAGTCGATTTGGCGGTTATAATGTGTGGACCGTATGCGTGTGTAGCTTATCGCGATTGCCTCTATTGCGCACCGCGATACGTAATGGGTCGATAGCCACCTGCTGTCCCCACTCCGCGCACCCGCTGCAAACTTGTTACAAACTTTTATTTGCGGTCTAGGCCTATTTCGACCGTTTACAATTTGTCAATTTACTTAAAAACTATAGATGTCCCAGTTTTAACAGTTTAGAATAATTTTGATGTTTTATAGTCCTTTCTAAATTCAATAAGGTTTGTAACTATCACTAACTCTTAATGCAGATAACCGACGGTTTCTTCTTTGTTTTCTTTTTTTCCAGTTGTATTTTTCGTTGTAGACGCCAAACCCTTACTCCGATCTTGCTAATTTTTGGAACGTAAGGTCTTCAACCTGTCCCTCGCAGGTTGGCGTATGCAGCTCCTCACCCTGATCAACCGATCTGCCGAAAGACGCCCTCCAACGCCCGTTCTCTTCGCTCCCTCCGCTTCCCGACGTCCGTAGCCCGGTTTCCCACTGCAGCCGGACCCTGGTGAATACTCCACTCAGCTGTTTGTCTATTGGCCCTTGTTTAGTCCTAATCTCAGTTTTATAGCGCAACAGGCAACCGAGCTGCTTAACGGGAAAAAGATTTGCGTTTCGGGGGCTCCCACAAACGGTCTCGCCGTGTCGACGTCTTCGGTCGCAGGAATCTGGGACTCCGCACAGGGAAGGTCGACGTCACTGCCCACACTTCCACAGTTCCAGTTCGCAAATTTCTCGATATAAATCGCGAGTTTTAGGCGGCGAAGCGCGAGGAGGCGTCTAGCCCGCAACTTTATTTTGTTATAACTATTTTGTTTACCGTCCGATTTTCAAAATTTCTTCACTGTTCGTTTGTACACTTAAGCGCGGATCCAACAATATATTGCACTTGTGGAAATTCGTCAAAAGATGATTTTATAATTATTTTTGAGCGCGGAGCGGTTTACTTTCGTGGCGCTCGGTACTGCGGACAGAGCGCAACTGGGTTAGGTTAGGTTAGGTTAGGTTAGGTTAGGTTAGGTTAGGTTAGGTTAGGTTAGGTTAGGTTAGGTTAGGTTAGGTTAGGTTAGGTTAGGTTTTTTTTTTTTTTTTTTTTTTTTAAGTTTTCCCCTGGGAGTTACACCACTCCCAGGGGGAGTTTATTGCCAGTATTCTCTAACATTATTAGAGGCATTTTAAAACAATTTTATTTGCATAATGTGTGAAAAACTATAACTAAACTTACTGCTATACTTAGTCTGCTTAATCTTTTTAACAATGTAAGTTTATAATTGTTATCATTGAATATACAATGTAGTATTTTAGCAAGTCACTTGTCACTATTCACTATATTATGCTAGAGTTACTATTGCTTACAATATCTTGTCATAGCTATAATACACCGATTAATAAATACCTATAAGACTATAAAGCCCTTCCATTCCTTAACAATATTTACATCTATTTTCTTTGCCTCCTTTGTACTGTACAACTATTTATATAATTTACTGGTCAATAACCCTATAATCAATTATCTGTTTTAATTTTTTACAAAAAAGTCATGTTACGAGCATGATTTGCTCTTAACTGATACTGATATTAGTACCTTGTTTATTTATTCAAATTGTATACCTTGTTTATGCGAATATCGCATTTATATAAAACTACTGCTATTCTTATAATTCTATGTCATTTTGTTAAAATTGGTATACATATATATTATTATCGTCAAACTTAAAATTAAACTATCTATAACCGTAACAACCAAGTATTTGTTTACAACTTTAATTATTAATGTATGTGTCACTTATAAAATTTTTCATATTATTGCATAACATTTTTTTACACGTACCTTCGAACCAATAAATAATATTATTCATTGGTTCAGAGCCACATTTGTGTTGCGTTAGCACTAGGCACTTGACCATGGCCCCAAGGACATGCCGCGACCCGCCTTGTATAATTGCATTATATAATGATGCTGTTCATTAATACGGCAATGTAGGTCAGCCACGACACGCCGAGAGACCATGAATCATTGCTTATGCGTATGCAATCCTGGATCTGGCGAGAGCCTCCCACCTTTGCCTGACCTGACACGCGGAGCTAAAAGCGTTGTGATTACTCACCGCGTTTCCGTCCGCGCGGCAGTTCAGGCACGATGGGACGGCTCCCGCCATCCAGGCCTGACACGCCGCCCTCTGATGCTGTCCACCGCAATGGCAGCACCTCTCCGCCGTCTCCCTGCAATGGCGCCTGCCGTGGCCGTAGCCCAGGCACATCGAGCATTGGACCAGCGGAGAATAATCCTCCGCCTGGATCCGCTGCATATCGATGCGCACTGAGCCGGCCTCGACCACTGCTCGCCACATCCTAGGGGGGACACTCGCCACTACGTGTTCCAGTAGCGGGTTTCGCGACCTCTTTCTGAATTTCACCTGTATCACTTTTTCCTCCTCCGTTAGGTCTTGCAAAATTTTTCTGTTTTGTTCCGTCAATTTATTTAATATCTGCTCATTTGTGTTGCATTTTAATATATTTTTAAAAATGAGGAGTGGGTTTTTGTTTTCTACCTCCTTTACTTGTAGATTTTTAATTTTGCTAATTCTATTTTTTAATTGCTCTCTACCCTCTTTGGTTTTACAGCTAATAATTACCTTCCGGTCTCTTGTTCTCCTCACACGCTCTATTCTTAACCATTCCCCGCCTTCTTCTGCTACTTCTCTTATCTTTTCCATGACCTGCTCACCGGTTTCCATTCCTCTCTTGTCGTCCACAATCACGGAATGTAACGTGAGCGGCTTTTCGCGAGGAGCAGCCACGGCCTGTGCGTATGTCGGGGTGTGTGAGGCTGTTGTTGTTGTTTTAGCACTTACTTCTTTCTGGCGGTCCATGAACTCCTTTATTTCCCGTATACTGTGGGAGTTTGCTTCCAGTTTGTCCACCAGCGGTTGTAGGAAGATTTTAAGCTCTCCGATATGCATCTCTTGCTGTGGGATAGGGGAGGTCTGGGTTCTTATACTCGGTCGTTGTCCCGGCGTCATGTTTTTTATTTCCTGGCAAGAGGCCAGGTCGCACACTAGGTCGTCTGCCTGTTTGATTCTACTTTTGATGGAGTCCTTAGCTGTTCTCTTTAATCTTAATGCAGACTCGACCTCTTCGCCAATTGCATCCAGGAGATCCCTAATACTACGACATAGGTCTTCTCTGTCGTCGTCCGTCAAGATTTTGCGTCTATTTTCCTCCTTCAGGAGGGGCGTTTTCGGGAAGCATTGTTGGTACCTGCTCCTCGTGTTTGGGGTCGCCCATTCCTCCTCTGAGGATAATCTGACGGGGGAATCCGACGGGGAGTCACCCTGGCTACTGAATTGAGTGGGTGACATTTGGAAGGCTAGGTCTGTCGGGTTATCTTTAAAATACACTGATTTTGGTGTTCGGTTTAGCGTCATGTTTTAAAATTAAATTTGTATAAGTGGTAAAAGAGACAATTGTATAGTTAAAATGATAGATAAGGAAGGCAAAAAGCCAGTCAACAAATAAAATTTAAAACCTTAATTAATATGGACTAGAGGTGCAATGGTCAATATGGACGTTAAAACGTTGATCTTGAAAAATCCACGCAATCCTGGGGTCTCACCTTTTTTCAAGGCTGTGTCCTTTGTCTGAGACTGTGTCCTCGAAGCAACACTGCACTGATTTATGTTCCTACACGCTTCACTGAAGGCACAGGTCCGGCTCGTGGTATATGAGGTTGATCCACCTGATTCCGGAGCTGCAGACCTTGATCACAATGCACACTGAAGACCATTCACTCACAATAATTTTTTAGAATTTTAAGAATTTTTTATCACTATTTTAAATATTTTTTGCTAATTTTATTCGCGGAGCGCGTCGGAGCACGTCTGCACTCCACGACGGCTCGAAGCAGACTGGTTAGGTTAGGTTAGGTTAGGTTAGGTTAGGTTAGGTTAGGTTAGGTTAGGTTAGGTTAGGTTAGGTTAGGTTAGGTTAGGTTAGGTTAGGTTAGGTTAGGTTAGGTTAGGTTAGGTTAGGTTAGGTTAGGTTTTTTTTTTTTTTTTTTTTTTTTTTTTTTAGTTTTCCCCCAGGTGTTACACCACATCCGGGGGGAGTTTATTTCCAGCATCTCTCTGTCATAAACAAAGACATTATTAAACAAGGTTTTTCACATGGTATATGATAAAAACTACCTTAACATTAAACTATACTTAAAGTCTGCTTCTATTTACAATTTAAAATCTTATAATTAGTTTTATGTTAACTATTCAATATTACTTTCCAATTCAATTCTTTTCTTATTTCGAATATAGTCATATTTTTATTTTTGCTTATTGTAATTCAACTACCGACACATGTCAACATTTGAATGCTGACATATGTCGGTAGTTGAATTACTTGTTGTAATCCAACCACCGACACATGCCAACATAAAACAAATACTGACAAATGTCGGTAGTTGAATTACTTATTGTGATTCATCTACCGACACATGCCCGCATTTGTTTGTTTACACCGTTATTTTCCATTTTCACTTTATGATACAGTTATTCATGCTAATATACCACTTAAAATCTATTTATTACCTCGTTATTTCACGTACTTAAATTGATTACATCTTTGTTGATGCTGGTCAAAACTTAATATTAATCACCATTTACTATATTTTAAGACGCCCTATATTTCTTATGTTTTTTATTTTGCATGATTTGCAACTTTGATTTGTTATCCTATATATCTATAGGGTTCTTTGTCAGCTTAATATCAGTCATTTATTAAAACAATATTTAAATCCTATGTATACATTAACGTCGTTACGTTAGTCATACTTTAAAAGACAAAACAATTAAAATCCTATTTCTACTAATGTAGATACCTCAATATCAATTATTAAAACATCACAGATTAATTTAATACATGGCATTGTCCTTTTATATACAATTTATGTTTGCATATACACAACTGCGCATGCCTTCACACCAACGGATAATTATTATTCGTTAGTGCGAAGCCACATACGCACATTTGCTGACGCGCAAGCATATTGTCCCAGACCCCCACGCACGCGCCGTGACATGCCTCGGATTATTGCATCTTTAATGAACGTCCTTACATCAAATTGACAATATAGGAGTGCCTCGACACGTACGCGAAATCCAAAACAATATACCTAAGCATATGCTATCCTGGATCTGGCGAGAGCCTCCCACCTTTGCCTGACCTGACAGGCAGAACTGAAAGCATTGTGATCATAACTCACCGCGTTTCTGTCTGCCCGGCAGTTCAGGCACGATGGGACGGCTCCCGCCATCCAGCCCTGGCACACCGCTCGCTGGTGTTCGCCACCGCAGTGACAGCACCGCTCCGTCTTCTCCTTGCAGTGGCGCCTGCCGTGGCCGTAACCCAGGCACATCGAGCATTGGACCAGCGGAGAATAGTCCTCCGCATGGATCCGCTGCATATCGATGCGCACTGAGCCGGCCTCGACCACTGCTCGCCACATCCTGGGGGGGACGCTTGCCACTACGTGCTCCAACAAGGGGTTTCTGGACCGTTTTCTAAATTTGATTACTACGTTCTTGTCCTCTTCTTTTAAATCTCTAATGATTCTAGAGTTTTGGGTAACCAGCTTTTCTACAATTTCCTTGTTTGTATTAATTTTCATGACATTTTTAAAAATAAGAAGAGGGTTTTTGTTTTCCATTTCTGTAATTTGTAGGGTATCATTTTTGTTTAATCTATTTTTTAATTTTTCTCTACCCTCCCTTGTTCCGAAACTTAAAATTACCTTTCTGTCTCTGGTTTTTCTAACCCTTTCTATCCGGATCCAGTCTCCACCTTCTCCAGCTATTCCCTTTATCCTCTCCAATACCTCGTCACCTGTCTCCACTCCCTTCTTGTCGTGGACAATCGCGGAGTGTAAGGTGACGGGCGCCTCCCTTGCCTTAGCCACGGCCTGTGCGTAGGTTGGAGCACGTGTGGTTGTGTCTGCTGTTGAAGATCCGCTCCGATGGTCGATCAACTCTTTGATCTCCGTTATGCTTCTGGAGTTCTCCTCCAGTCGGCTGACCAGCGCAGTTAGGACAATCTCCAGTTTTCCTATTTTTGTCTCCTCCTGGGGAGCCGGGGAAGTCTGGGTTCGCACACACGGTCTCTGACCCGGTGTGATATTCTGTGGCTCCTGGTAAACCGCCAGATCACAAACCAGGTCATCCGCTTCTTTTATTTTGTTAGCGACCGAGTCCTTTATTTGTTTTCTTAACCTGGGCGCCGACTCGATGTCTCCCCTGATCTCCTCCAAGAGAGCACGGATCCGGCCGCCCAAGTCGTCCCTCTCGTCGTCAGTCAAAGGTTTTCTTCTGTTTTCCTCTCTTAATAGAGGCGTCTTCGGGTAGTGCTGTATGAACTTACTCCTTGTTATGGGAGTAGCCCATTTCCCTTCCACAGACGTATTGACGGGGGAGCCTTCGTAGGACGAGTCGCTCCGAAGGTGCCCGTGTATGGGTGAGGGGGTGCTGTCAATGTTATAGACATGTGTCTGGAAGGACACAGACTTTGGTGATGTTTGCGTCATGTTTTAAGATCGAATTTTGTAAAAGTTGTAAAATTGTAAATTGTAAAAGGAAGAGAGTAAAGATAAAATGATAAAAATGTAAAGTCAGGGTCAAAATTTAAAATAATATTTACATAGGGCCGTTATCATGAGACTTAGGTTACCTAAGTCTACCGTAGTCCTCCTGACGAATTTGTTTTATTTTCGGCGTGGCACTTCACGGACACTGGAACAAATCCGTGGAAATCTTCGTGATCCAGTCCACCCAAGGAAGCTGTTCAAGTCCAGGTATTTATTTGATGGATCACAACACGCACAAACACTTATTTTATAATTTTTTAAAAATTTTTACACTTAATTTACACTATTTTTTACACTGATTTTTGCGGAGCGCATCGGAGCACGTCTGCACTCCACGACGGCTCGAAGCAGACTGGTTAGGTTAGGTTAGGTTAGGTTAGGTTAGGTTAGGTTAGGTTAGGTTAGGTTAGGTTAGGTTAGGTTAGGTTAGGTTAGGTTAGGTTAGGTTAGGTTAGGTTAGGTTAGGTTAGGTTAGGTTAGGTTAGGTTAGGTTAGGTTAGGTTAGGTTAGGTTAGGTTAGGTTAGGTTAGGTTAGGTTAGGTTAGGTTAGGTTAGGTTAGGTTGGGGTGCTACGGTCAGGAAACCTCCACGTTGGCTCAGTACCTTGAAAGCTTTGCTTCTGTTGCTTGATCTTTGATCCGGTGATAGCGGCGGGCTGACAAGACACTGGGCTGGTGCACCCTGGGCGATGGTTAATAACTCCCCGCTATTAGGGGTCTTGTTATCCATCGGCAAATGTCCTGACACATGGACGGGCTGAATAGCCTAACCGGCTTCTGGGCAGACGCTTTTGCGTCCAGGTCCGTCTACCAGTTGCTCCCTCTTGTCTGCCCTCAGACAGTGAGTGGATGTGGCTCGCGCGGCGTCAGGTTTCGGCTCGGCGCCGGGCAACTCGTTACCCCAAATTGATGGGGCCGAGGACGTTTGTCGCGAGGAAGAAAACCTCAATAAAAAATAACCCTAATCCCAAGGTCGGGCGTGCCGATGGGATGAATGGCGGGGGGGGAGCCCCGTCCCAAGCGCCCACTGAAGAGGTGGAGGAGTTCAGGGACCTCACCCTGTTAAAAAAAAAGGAAACTCATGAATATGGCGTCTAAGAAAACGATCATACCCCAGGAGGGTACCGACTCCCAAGGAGTCGGAGAATCCCTCCCCACGCCTTCGGGCGTGGGCTGCCCCACCGTATCTGGGGGGGGCACTTACCGCCAGAGGGACGCAAGTCCCTCCCAACTGTCGACACGGTCGACAAGCCGAGGGTCACTGATCCTCGCACCGACATCCGACGAGGACAACGATAGCCTTCCGGAGGTCATCATGACGGAGGATAACAAGAACGACGGGGGCAGTGTTCCCCGTAAACGGAAGGCACTGGAGGGGTCTGCACTAAGATCGCGAGGCCCCAAAATTAACACAGCTACGAGGGGCCGTCACGCTGGTCGGCGCACACAGAC
This sequence comes from Amyelois transitella, assembly GCF_032362555.1. NCBI lineage: Eukaryota > Metazoa > Arthropoda > Insecta > Lepidoptera > Pyralidae > Amyelois > Amyelois transitella. Next base: position 7,396,852 of record NC_083529.1, read on the forward strand.
ATCGCCACCCAAGCCCGCCAGCAGCATCGTTGACGAACAACTTGACGTTGTACGGACGTCTGTTGGAAATGTACTGGAGGAAGCCGGTAAATCCGGCAACCTCAAAGGCACAGTGTGGCGATCCATGAAGGATGCCTGTCAGCACATCTTAGATGCAGCTGATAAAATAGAAATGCACCAGGAGGAGTCGGCAGCAGTCAGAATTCTGACTGCTGACAACAGAAGGATGCGGGAGCAATTGGCGCAGCTGGAGCAGGAGACGAGGGCTCTTCGGAAGGCCTATGCCGAAAAATCTACCGGGCCGTCCACCTCAGGACCAGTCACAATGGCGGAAATCAAGGACGTCCTCAAAGAGTTTGAGGTGTCCATTGAGAGGAACCTGTTCCTCAAAATAGGAGAAATGGTGACGACCCGGTTGAATGAAGCCGAAAAGAGGGGCATACTCGCCCCAGAACCAATTCTGCGCCCGCCACTGGCGGCTGACAGAAAAAAACAAAAAGCTGAAGATCTAGACGGCAGGGAGGGCAACACAGGGTCAACCCTCATGCCACCTGCAAGACCCGGACCGGTGCCGCAAACCAGGGCCAAGGCCAAGGCCAAAACCAAAGCTCGGCCACGTGAGCCAACGCCAGGCCCCTCCCGAATACCTCCCACTGAGGCGTCCCCGAACCCTGGAGGCACGGAGGTGTGGACAACGGTAGCCAGAAAGAAAAAAGGGAAAAGAAAAGGGAAGGGGAAACCAACCCAAGCCCCCAAAGCGGCAGCAAAACCGCCACCAAGGAAGGCGTTCACCCCACCGAAGTCAGCAGCGGTGGTGGTGACCCTGAAGCCGGAGTCCGATATGGACTATAAATCGATAATGGCCAAGGTCACCACCATCAAACTACCGTCCATTGGGGTGGACCATGTTTCGGTGCGCAGGAGTGCTACGGGGGCTCGGATAATAGAGGTTCCTGGAGCAGACAGCGGGGCCGCAGCGGACGCTCTTGCTGAGAAGGTCCGGGAATTGATAGGCAACGAAGCGGAGATATCTCGGCCGTATAAAACGGCACAAGTCAAGGTCTCCGGCTTCGATGAGGCAGTGACTCTGGAGGCCCTCAGAGAAGCTGCAGCTGCAGCTGGGAAATGCCCACCGGGGCAAATTAAGGTTGGCGCTATCCGTATGGCGCCAGACCAGACTGGGGCAGCCATTTTAACCTGCCCTGTGGCGGCTGCCAACTCTCTCATAGAGCTCGGACGCCTCCTGGTCGGATGGTCGGCCGCCAAAGTCAAAGGGCTTGAAGCCCTGCCCATGCGATGCTTCCGCTGCATGGGCATGGGCCACACTAGGGCCCTCTGTCCATCCCCGGTGGACAGATCATCGATGTGCCACCGCTGCGGCAAAACGGGCCACACCACTGGTGAATGCCAGGTCAAAGAGCCATGGTGTGCAGTGTGCCATGCCGCTAAACTGCCGCCAGGACATGTCATGGGGGGGAAAGCCTGCAACCCCCCTCGCATAAGAGGCAAATCGGCCCTGGCAACGACCGAGGCCTCGGAGGGCCGCGCCATGGAGCACTGATGCCGGTACGACCTGCTCCCCGCCTTGAGGTGCTGCAGGCCAATGCCAACCACTGCGCTCGTGCTCAAGACCTCTTGGTCCAGCACTTGGCGGAGTGGGGCATTGACGCTGCCGTCATATCGGAACCCTATTGCGTCCCCTCCCTCCCTAATTGGGCTGGAGACACAGAAGGGCTGGTGTCGGTGACCATCCCACAAACTGGCAATCGCCCACCTCTCTCGAAGATTGAGAACGGCAGGGGGTACGTAGCGGTGAAATGGGGAAATATTGTAATTGTCGCAGCATATTTCTCCCCCAATGAACCGCTGCGTGCCTTTGAGCGCCTCCTCGAGAGAGTGGGGCAAGTGGTCGAGGGTGCGGCGCCGACACCGATCATGCTAATGGGAGACCTTAACGCCAAACACTCTGCGTGGGGTTCTCCCATAACCAGCCCAAGAGGGGTAACACTCTATGATTGGGCGGTGGGAATGGGGCTTGAAGTCCTAAACCGGGGCAACACTTCCACATGCGTGCGGCGAAATGGTGCCTCGATAGTGGACGTGACGCTCGCGACCTCGAGTATTGCTGCACGCATTGAGGACTGGCGTGTCCTGGAGGACGTGGAGACCCTCTCCGACCACCGCTACATACGGATGTCGGTCTCCAATACGCCCCATTCCCAACAGCCCACTCGAGGCAGAGGGAGACGCCAGGGGTTCCCCAGGTGGAATATGGCTAGCCTCAACAGGGACCTGGCTGAAGAGGCTGCCATGGTAATAGAGTGGAGAGAACCCATACCAAGCCGCTCCCTTGGTGTGGAGGAAAGGGCACGTGGCTTTCGCGCGTCGCTCACTGAGGTGTGCGACGCATCCATGAGGAGGTCTGGTCCGCCGCCTGCTAAAAGGCAGGTACACTGGTGGTCTGAGGACATCGCTGCACTCAGATCTATCAGCAACCGTGCCCGCAGGGAGTACACCAGATGCAGGCGGCGGCGCAACCGCGAATACGGGGAGGAGGCCCGACTCTATTCTGCCCTCCAGGAGGCCAAAAAGGCCCTGTCGGTAGCAATTGCCAAAGCGAAAGACGACGCCCACGAAGCGTTTCTGGCCACGCTAGACAGGGACCCATGGGGGAGGCCATATAGGGTAGTTCGCAACAAAATGCGCCACGCCCCCCCCACGGCCTCCTTGGAACCGGACCTCCTCAATAAAATTGTTGAAGGCCTTTTCCCATCGGCCCAAGAATTTGCTCCTCCGAGTATGCAGGTCCCCGAGCGGGAGTCCACCACGGCCCCAGTGCCACCGGTGACGGATGATGAGTTCGACCGGGGTATGACACGTCTGACAGCCTGCAAAAAGGCACCAGGCCCGGACGGCGTCCCCGGTCTGATTCTACCGGTGGTCGCAAAACACCTCGGGAGCCGCCTCAGACAATTATTCGACGACTGTCTGTCGTCTGGGCGGTTTCCCAGGCCGTGGAAAGAGGGAAGACTCTGCTTGCTCAGAAAGGAGAGCCGACCCGAGGACTCCCCTTCGGGATGGAGGCCCCTACTGATGCTGGATGAGACTGGTAAGCTGCTGGAACGAATTGTCGCCTCCAGAATCATCCAGCATCTGGAAAATGTCGGACCAAACGTGTCGGACCGCCAATTTGGTTTTAGAAAAGGGCGGTCGACCGTTGATGCGATAGGGGCCCTCCGCGAATTCTCGGAGGACGCAATAAAAAGGAAGGGAGGAGCCGTGGGTGTCTCGTTAGACATCGCAAACGCCTTCGGCTCCCTCCCATATGAGGTAATAAAGGAGGCACTCCGATACCACGGAGTGCCTCTCTATCTGAGAAACCTCGTAGGGCACTACCTCTCTGAGAGGGTGGTGCTCTACGAGGACAGAGAAGGGAGGAAAGCCAGGGCGATGACCTGCGGTGTTCCTCAGGGGTCAGTGCTAGGACCCCTGCTTTGGAACATCGGCTTTGACTGGGCCATCCGCGGGAGCCTACTCCCCCGGATGACCGTCATCTGCTATGCGGATGACACGATGGTGGCCATCTGGGGTGAGAAGCTGGAGAGCACCCTCAGGACAGCTGCAGTCGCAGCAGACCTGATGGTCACCCGCGTCAGGCTGCTGGGGCTCAGGGTGGCCCTCAGCAAGTGCGAGGTCATCGTCTTTGGCAAAAGGGGCTGGAAACCGCCTGAGGGAGCGTCCATTCCAATAGGTGGGGAAAGGGTCCAGGTGAAGCCGTACATTAAGTACTTGGGCATAACCATGGACCCACGCTGGGACTTCCGGGAGCACTTTAAACAACTAGCACCCCGGATAGTCGGCGCAGCATCGGCCATGGGCCGGCTGCTGCCCAATGTCGGAGGGCCTAGCGCCCGGTGCCGGAAACTATATGCGGGCGTAGCCCGGAGCATGGCACTATATGGGGCGCCAATCTGGGCAGATAAGCTCTCCAGAGCCAACGTGGCCCAGCTGCGAAGGCCACAAAGAGTGGTGGCCAACCGCATAGCTCGGGCCTACGTAACGGTGGCTTGGGCGGCGGCATGCGTATTGGCCGGCACCCCACCATGGGACATGGACGCAAAAATTCAGGCGGAGGTTTATTGGGAGCGGGCGAGAAGACGAGCTCTCGGGGAAAGGCCCGCCCCAAGAGAAGTGAGAGGGGCCCGTCAGTTGGCCGTAGACAGGTTGAAAGAGCGGTGGCGAGATGAGCTAGAAAACTCCCAGTATGGTATACGTACCATCGGGGCGCTCCTCCCATCGCTCGAAGATTGGATGGATAGAAAGTACGGCCAACTGACGTACAGAATGACGCAGGTGATGACCGGACACGGGTGCTTCGGTCATTACCTGCATACAATAGGCAGAGAGCCAAGCCCGGTCTGCCACGAGTGTGGGGAGCCGGACGACACGGCTCAACACACCCTGGCAGAATGTGAGAGGTGGGCCACAGAAAGGGTGGCCCTAGCAGTGGCCCTGGGCGACCGCGATCTCACGCTGCACTGCATCGTCAGTAAGATGCTGGGCAGCGAGAGATGCTGGGACGCGATGTCCTGCTTCTGCGAGACGGTAATGTCGCAGAAGGAGACCGCTGAGAGGGAGCGTGAAGCGAGAGCTGAAGCGCTCCCATGCCGGCGAGGACGAAGAGGCAGACGGCGGGCGCAATACGCCCGCCGTTTACCCTAATCGCGCCGTAAGGCGAAACCGGGGGGCGTCGTGGTAGAATGCTTGCGATCCCACGGCGCCCCCAACAACGGCTGGTGCGGAAACGCCGTAGGAGGTTTTAGTGGGTAGTCTGGGCCGATTAGCGACCCGGGAGCCCCACACTCCAGGGGAGATCCCCTTCCCCTGGGTCGCCTGTAAATGGGTTTCCTCCTACGAGAACAAAAAAAAAAAAAAAAAAAAAAAAGGTTAGGTTAGGTTAGGTTAGGTTAGGTTAGGTTAGGTTAGGTTAGGTTTTTTTTTTTTTTTTTTTTTTTTTTTTTTTTTTTTTTTTTTTTAGTTTTCCCCCAGGTGTTACACCACATCCGGGGGGAGTTTATTTCCAGCATCTCTCTGTCATAAACAAAGACATTATTAAACAAGGTTTTTCACATGGTATATGATAAAAACTACCTTAACATTAAACTATACTTAAAGTCTGCTTCTATTTACAATTTAAAATCTTATAATTAGTTTTATGTTAACTATTCAATATTACTTTCCAATTCAATTCTTTTCTTATTTCGAATATAGTCATATTTTTATTTTTGCTTATTGTAATTCAACTACCGACACATGTCAACATTTGAATGCTGACATATGTCGGTAGTTGAATTACTTGTTGTAATCCAACCACCGACACATGCCAACATAAAACAAATACTGACAAATGTCGGTAGTTGAATTACTTATTGTGATTCATCTACCGACACATGCCCGCATTTGTTTGTTTACACCGTTATTTTCCATTTTCACTTTATGATACAGTTATTCATGCTAATATACCACTTAAAATCTATTTATTACCTCGTTATTTCACGTACTTAAATTGATTACATCTTTGTTGATGCTGGTCAAAACTTAATATTAATCACCATTTACTATATTTTAAGACGCCCTATATTTCTTATGTTTTTTATTTTGCATGATTTGCAACTTTGATTTGTTATCCTATATATCTATAGGGTTCTTTGTCAGCTTAATATCAGTCATTTATTAAAACAATATTTAAATCCTATGTATACATTAACGTCGTTACGTTAGTCATACTTTAAAAGACAAAACAATTAAAATCCTATTTCTACTAATGTAGATACCTCAATATCAATTATTAAAACATCACAGATTAATTTAATACATGGCATTGTCCTTTTATATACAATTTATGTTTGCATATACACAACTGCGCATGCCTTCACACCAACGGATAATTATTATTCGTTAGTGCGAAGCCACATACGCACATTTGCTGACGCGCAAGCATATTGTCCCAGACCCCCACGCACGCGCCGTGACATGCCTCGGATTATTGCATCTTTAATGAACGTCCTTACATCAAATTGACAATATAGGAGTGCCTCGACACGTACGCGAAATCCAAAACAATATACCTAAGCATATGCTATCCTGGATCTGGCGAGAGCCTCCCACCTTTGCCTGACCTGACAGGCAGAACTGAAAGCATTGTGATCATAACTCACCGCGTTTCTGTCTGCCCGGCAGTTCAGGCACGATGGGACGGCTCCCGCCATCCAGCCCTGGCACACCGCTCGCTGGTGTTCGCCACCGCAGTGACAGCACCGCTCCGTCTTCTCCTTGCAGTGGCGCCTGCCGTGGCCGTAACCCAGGCACATCGAGCATTGGACCAGCGGAGAATAGTCCTCCGCATGGATCCGCTGCATATCGATGCGCACTGAGCCGGCCTCGACCACTGCTCGCCACATCCTGGGGGGGACGCTTGCCACTACGTGCTCCAACAAGGGGTTTCTGGACCGTTTTCTAAATTTGATTACTACGTTCTTGTCCTCTTCTTTTAAATCTCTAATGATTCTAGAGTTTTGGGTAACCAGCTTTTCTACAATTTCCTTGTTTGTATTAATTTTCATGACATTTTTAAAAATAAGAAGAGGGTTTTTGTTTTCCATTTCTGTAATTTGTAGGGTATCATTTTTGTTTAATCTATTTTTTAATTTTTCTCTACCCTCCCTTGTTCCGAAACTTAAAATTACCTTTCTGTCTCTGGTTTTTCTAACCCTTTCTATCCGGATCCAGTCTCCACCTTCTCCAGCTATTCCCTTTATCCTCTCCAATACCTCGTCACCTGTCTCCACTCCCTTCTTGTCGTGGACAATCGCGGAGTGTAAGGTGACGGGCGCCTCCCTTGCCTTAGCCACGGCCTGTGCGTAGGTTGGAGCACGTGTGGTTGTGTCTGCTGTTGAAGATCCGCTCCGATGGTCGATCAACTCTTTGATCTCCGTTATGCTTCTGGAGTTCTCCTCCAGTCGGCTGACCAGCGCAGTTAGGACAATCTCCAGTTTTCCTATTTTTGTCTCCTCCTGGGGAGCCGGGGAAGTCTGGGTTCGCACACACGGTCTCTGACCCGGTGTGATATTCTGTGGCTCCTGGTAAACCGCCAGATCACAAACCAGGTCATCCGCTTCTTTTATTTTGTTAGCGACCGAGTCCTTTATTTGTTTTCTTAACCTGGGCGCCGACTCGATGTCTCCCCTGATCTCCTCCAAGAGAGCACGGATCCGGCCGCCCAAGTCGTCCCTCTCGTCGTCAGTCAAAGGTTTTCTTCTGTTTTCCTCTCTTAATAGAGGCGTCTTCGGGTAGTGCTGTATGAACTTACTCCTTGTTATGGGAGTAGCCCATTTCCCTTCCACAGACGTATTGACGGGGGAGCCTTCGTAGGACGAGTCGCTCCGAAGGTGCCCGTGTATGGGTGAGGGGGTGCTGTCAATGTTATAGACATGTGTCTGGAAGGACACAGACTTTGGTGATGTTTGCGTCATGTTTTAAGATCGAATTTTGTAAAAGTTGTAAAATTGTAAATTGTAAAAGGAAGAGAGTAAAGATAAAATGATAAAAATGTAAAGTCAGGGTCAAAATTTAAAATAATATTTACATAGGGCCGTTATCATGAGACTTAGGTTACCTAAGTCTACCGTAGTCCTCCTGACGAATTTGTTTTATTTTCGGCGTGGCACTTCACGGACACTGGAACAAATCCGTGGAAATCTTCGTGATCCAGTCCACCCAAGGAAGCTGTTCAAGTCCAGGTATTTATTTGATGGATCACAACACGCACAAACACTTATTTTATAATTTTTTAAAAATTTTTACACTTAATTTACACTATTTTTTACACTGATTTTTGCGGAGCGCATCGGAGCACGTCTGCACTCCACGACGGCTCGAAGCAGACTGGGTTAGGTTAGGTTAGGTTAGGTTAGGTTAGGTTAGGTTAGGTTAGGTTAGGTTAGGTTAGGTTAGGTTAGGTTAGGTTAGGTTAGGTTAGGTTAGGTTAGGTTAGGTTAGGTTAGGTTAGGTTAGGTTAGGTTAGGTTTTTTTTTTTTTTTTTTTTTTTATTATTTACATGAGCAGGTGGTGAAATCCATCATGGACAGCCTGGGAAGGAGGACCCAGGTAGTGCCGGACTCTTACCGTGCTAAAACACCACCTGCTCATGGAAACTCCATCAGGAGGGACCCTGTGTGGGTGGACAGGGGTCTTATATTTCCTATTTTATTATGTAAATTTATAAATTTTCAAATTTTGGTATATTATTATAATTAATCTCTGATCTTAAGTTTTGTTTCTATTGATTATCTTTGTCGCCAGTTTGGAACAGTATTTTAAAAAAATTTCTCTCGTTGTTTTGTTCCTTATTAATATCGCCAAGTTTTCCTTGCTCACTCTTTCTCCAATTTCCATCTCCACGTTGTTCCTTTCATTTGCATACATAACACATTCGGTAAGGACATGGTCGATACTCTCCTCATTTGCAGGGTCACAGGCACAGGTAGGGCTCTCCTTGCATTTGAACCTGTTCAAATATTGCGAGAACCCGCCGTGTCCCGTGAGCACCTGCACAAGCACGGGGGTCAACGCAATCTTCCTTATTGTTTGGTACGCCTCTCCTGCGTCGGGAAAGAACAGCTTAGTGGTGGATGCCGTTTCCCCCTCCACGTAGCGCCGGTTCCATTCGTCAATGGTATCCATTCGGATCTGCCGCTTGACGAATGAGACCGGACATCTATCGTAGTGGGGTCGAACCCTGCCGAGCGCAGCGCTCTTGGCCAGGTCGTCAGCCCTTTCGTTCCCCTCCAACCCGGCGTGAGCCTTAATCCAAAATAGTTTAATTATTTTGCCCAACATGGAGGCCTCTTTTATGTTGGCTCTCGCAGTTAACGCCAGGTTGTGCAGGGAACTGCTGTCAGAGACAGTTTCGAGAGCCGACCTGGAGTCACAATAAATATTGCAGCTAAGCGCTGAGCTCCGAAGGGCCCGCTCGGTTGCCACAGAAAGGGCCAACAGTTCGGCCTGATACACCGTGCACATGTTGTCGAGCTTCAGTTTCTTGGTACTTGTCTCCGCAGCGCCTTCCCATACGGTCAGCGCCGCGCCGACTTTCCCATCGTGCTTGCTCCCATCCGTGTAGATGTGGAGCTGCGCGTGCTGCTGCTCGTCAACCTGCGCACGGTCCTCCAGGCACGAAAACTTGAGTCCCAACCTTCCGGCCGGGTGAGGCGCTTCCAGAAAATCGACGGGTCTCTCTATCTCCCGGTCTCCTACCACTCGCCGAGATATACCCTTCTTCACTTCGTTAAGAAGGGCTGCCTCCCTGATCCTCATGTCCAGGGGAAGCAGTCCGGCGAGTAGCAGCGCCGCGTTCAGAGAGACGGTGCGATACGCTCTGACGATCTTCTGTGCGAAGCCTCGCTGCACCACGTTTAGTTGCTTCTGCACCCCCAGCTTGTGCGTGGCCGCTGCCCACACGCTAGATGCGTACATAATGACCGGCTCGACCACCGCCACGTATATGGTCCTTATCACCTCCGAGTTCAAGCCCCAGCCAATCCTGGCCGCCCTGGACAGCTGCTTATATAAGTTTAACGCCTTTCGGCATATGTTCGCCACATGGGCGTTAAAAGTGAGCTTGCTGTCCAAGGTGAGGCCGAGGATTTTGATTTCCTGGGACATTTCAATGGGTACCCCGCCCATGCTCAGAATTGGGGTGTCGTACTTAAGTTTGTTGGTGAGCACCATTGCCTTTGTTTTCAATGGTGCAAACCTCAACTTGTTTTCGACTCCCCATCTCCGAACATATTCGAGGGCTCCATTGGCACGTCCCTGGACCTCCTGGGCCGTGTCCCCGGAGAATACGAGGACCACGTCGTCAGCAAACGCTTGACAGTAATCGCCCCGGCCATCCAGCCCCACGAGCAGCGGGTCCAGAAGCAAATTCCAGAAAGTCGGGCCTCCTATTGACCCCTGGACACATCCCTTCGTGGTTTCGCTGACACTCTCCGCTCCGGCATATCTAACGCGAACCCTCCTATCCCCCAAATAGCTATCAACTAATCGGCGTAGATTAGGAGGGCACTGCGTCTCCGCCAGTCTGCACTTAATGGCCGGCCACCACGCGTTATCGAAGGCTCCCTCTATATCCAAGGATACCATCAGGACGAGTTTTTTATCCTTAATCCTCTGCCTGATGTGATCCACCAGGACATAGAGGGAGTCCTCGGTACAGCGCTGCGGCATAAAGCCGTACTGACGGCGGCTCATGCCGGGGAGGACGTGCCAGCGAATCCTCGCCACCAGCATCTTCTCCAAAATCTTACCGAGCACCGGTAATAATCCGATGGGTCGGTAAGACTTTGGATTCGCGTAGTCATCCTTTCCCGGCTTTCGCAGGACGGCGACCACCGCCTCCTTCCACGCAGCGGGGAAGTGCCCGAGTTTCAAGCACTTGTTGTACAGCGCCAGGAAGATGTCGGGGCCCAGCGCGATGGCCGCACCACAGACATCGGCGGTAAAGCCGTCGGGTCCCGGCGCCTTTTTCGGGTTGAAGCTCGACGCGGCGCTCTCCAGCTCCTCCATTGTGAATGGTGGGTCGCAAGTCTCACCCTGCTTCCCCTCATTCACAATTTTGGAGCTCTCTCTCGTGAGTTTATGCCCCGCGTCGTCTCCCCCCGGATCATCTTTTGGGAAAAAGGTTTTAGCCAGTAGACCCGACGACTCTTCCCCGCTAAGGACCCTCCCGTTTTGCACGAGAGGTGTGTCCTCCTCCCTGCTTGCGGTGCGGCCGATCACCCTGTAGATCCCCTCCCACATCGTCTCGCGGTCCTGCTTCTCGCAGAACCGCTTCCAACTGGCGGTTCGAGCCTGCTCCGACGCCAGGCGGTACTCTTCTTTGGCTTTCAGATACTGCTCGACCACCCATGCACGGCGGGTCGGCCCGGCGCTCGCCACCCTATGCTTCTTAGTGGTCACGGCTTTCCGCATTTCGGCCAGCTCATCATTCCACCAAGGCATCTTCAGTCGCCCTCCGGTGGAGGCGAGTTTGGGGATTGACATCTCGCACGCTCGCTCTATTGTGCAGTTCAATTTTGATAATTTTAAATCCAAATGTGTTGTATTGTTAATTTTGACAATTTCCGAATGGTTTATGTTGTTTTCCAACCATAATTGGGCCAATTTCTCACGAAATTGGTCCCAATTAGCTTTTTTTGTGTTATATTTGCGAGTCGTGCGCTTGATGTCCGTCCCCCTCGCCTTCACCAGATTTACCTCGAATAGAAGAGCGTTGTGGTCAGAGCTGGTTATGCCCGTGTCCACTCGCCAGCCGTCGACGTGGCCGAGCATACCCTCCGTACACACCGTGATGTCGACGCAGCTCTGAAAGCGTTTCCCAGCTCTGTACGTGTCGAAAGTAGGCTCGGACCCCCTGTTGAGAATGTGCAGGTCCATCTCTCCTAGCGCCGCCGCCAAGTCCTCCCCCCTGTGATCCGTTCGCACACTTCCCCACCACGGGTTCCATGCGTTGACGTCTCCCCCCATCACGACCATGTCCGTCCCGATCTCCGCCATGATCCGCTCCATCCACCGGATACACGGGTCGATGGGGCCGTCCCCGTCGAAGTACATCGACACCACCCCAATCTCCCACGCACTCGTCCTCAGCCTCGCAACAGCGAAGTTTGGGGTCGTGAGCGCCGGAAACGGGGTGATGTCGATGCCCCCGTCGAGCAGTACAATGGCGGCCTTGTTCACAGACTGTGGGCCGGCCGCAACACATTGTACCACCCGAGTTCCGGGTTCAACCTTCATTCTTCCCGTGTTCCCGGTGTAGGGCTCTTGGACCATGGCGAAGGCCATCCTCTGCTTGTCTGCCTCCAGCAGGAGTTCGCTAGTTGCTAGCTTACTCCGCTGGAGGTTTGCCTGGACACTTTTATATAGCTTCTGTACTGGGCTGCCCTTAGCAATAAGCCACAGTGGCTCTCGCTAATTCCTCCCACCTTTTTCTGACAGGGCAGGCCTCACTGAAAGCAACATGCTGCCCGCTAGTGACCTTGGCCAGCCTACAGTTCCTGCAAGTCGGCGGGTCACCTGCAACCCTGGCGGGGCAGTCGGCTCCCAGATGCGGACCCCCGCAGTGACAGCACAGGTCGACAGGCTCCTTACAGAGTCGCCGACCATGTCCATACCCCAGGCAGCGCGTGCACTGGACCAGTGGAGACTGGTCTTCGGCTCGCACCGTCTGGAGGTCAATGCGAATGCGGCCCGCATCCACGACCCGCCGCCACACCACGGGCGCCGCGCTGAGCACCACGTTGCTGCAGTGAGGGTTTCTCACCTTCCTACGGTAGCGCACCGTGAGCCGGTCCTCCCCCTCGCCGAGGCCCTGAAAAACACCCCGGTTCTGGTTCCGGAACGCCCCCAAAATATCCTCGTCCGAGTTTACGTTGAGAACGCCCCTCAGAACCAGAAGCGGGTCCTTGTTTCTCACCTCCTCGACGACGAGGTGAGTTCCGGCCGCCTGCAACCTTTCCTTGAGCCTTGCCCTGTCCTGCTCTGTTTCGCAGCCCAGTACCACCTTCCTGTCCCGTGCCTTCCTAACCTTTCCTATTGTAATCCAGCCTTCTTTTGCATTGACTGCCTTTCTTACTTTCTCCAACACTTCATCCCCGGTCTCCTCCTCCACAGTCGACGCGACCACTACGGAATGCAACGTAGGATGCTCCGGAACTCCGGGTCTTGTGTGGTTCCCTCCTGCTGCGGCTACAGTGGCATATGTTAATTTGTTATTTTGCAGGAGTATATTACTATTTTCTTTTATTATTAATATATTCTCTTCTTGCTTCTCCATATTCTCCTGAATTTTTTCTAAAAATTTTTCATTTTCCTTTTGCTTATTGATTAGTTCTGTAATTTCTTGTAATTTTATACCGTTTTCCTTTATTATTTGTTTATTTTCTATTAAGTGTTTTATTATTTCGTTTCCATTGTCACTGTAGACCTCTTTCTCAGTTTTATTATCCCCACCTTTGTCTTCTCTCCTTCCCTCTGCTAGGACTTCCTCGTATTCCAGAATAATCTGGAATAAGTCCTCCAGGGCTGTTTTTACGTTAGCTTTTATGTCCGACCTTGTATTCCTGGTTTCGTTCAGCAGGCCTATTGCCATGTCCTTAATCGCGTTTGCTCTTCCTAGTTTTGTTTTGGGCACGGTTTGCTGTACCGGTTTTGGTGTAATTACTGTTTTGGTTTGTGCCATAGGTTTGGTTTTTGGTTTCGGAGCTGGTTGTTTAGCGATACCTGAACTACTTGGTGGACTACCGCTTGCGATAATAGCCTCGAGGTTCTCAGCGCTTTTCCTCGCTGGAACCTTCGGCGCATTCGGGGGGGAGTATGGGCAATACATTGTAAAAGTGGGGAAGTCAATGTTAAAATTAAAATTAAGTTTGTATAAGTTTTAAACAGTAATTAAATATAACAATAAATAAAATTAAAATTTTTTGATAATTCAGATTAATTCTTATAAATAAATAAGTCACTTACAAGCTACTCAATTCTTTAGTACTATAGGTACTTGTCGGTTTTCTCTTTTGTTTTAGTCTGTTAACTTTTTTTTTTTTTTTTTTTTTTTTTTGAAAAGGATTTTTCTTTTTCCCTTAAGTTATTTTTTAGTTCTTATTATTATTATTATTACTTTTCTTTTATTTTCTTTTACTTTTATATTTATAAGTGTGTAAGTGCACCTATATGTCTATTCTTAATCTAAACAATCACAGTAATATTGTATAAGTTGTATAAAAATAATATCTTAATGTAGATACTTAAAACTAATTTTTTCTAAGTCAACCTTTATATATCTTAGTTATATTTATCCTTATATTAGATTACTAAGTCTTTATACCACTTTAGTAGGGTGCCGTCTTGTTCCTATATATATATGTATGTTTTAATACAATAATGTCACTATTAAACAAAATTAAATAATATTCATAAATTGACAACACAAAACTTTAATCGGCCTCCAGGCTCTGTCTACCCCGCAAGGAAGCAGCACCGTAAACAACTCCGAGAGAGATTAGAAGGTAAATATAAAAGTTGATGGATGCCAGTTAACGTCAATACTAGTTGCAGCCCTGTATATGGGGGCTGCAATATTATGTAGATGTGTCAATAATTAAAATTAAATACTAAAACACTTAAACTAATACGATATAGAACAATTAACCAATAGGTGCCGCTGCAATTTCTACAAGTCGACTTAGTCAATAATACAGACCTATAGTTTTGCTAATTGTCTATTTGTCTATTTATTATGCCTATTTCTTATTCTAGATTTTATTTGCTATTTTTGCAGTATAATAAATTATATATTTAACCATATACCACCCAATAATATGCTAAAAGTTAAGATTAAAATTTTCTTGTTAGGCTCTGTCTAACCCGCAAGGTCCCATACAATTCAATGCACTCCAATGTAAACAAACGCCGAGACAATAGCATTCCACCGCGAGCCGAGAACAATAGGCTGGCGGAATGCCGTCTACTGCGTCACCGGGAGGCGTGACCTGCGGAGCGGTCAACGGCCGCACCCGATCTAAGAAAACTTTAAAATAGCAAATAATTAATATATTTTATTATTCTGGTTAATATAGTGGTGGCATAATAGCTTGAAACAATGCAATACAAAACGCAAAATAAAACAAAGTCTGCATTGAATTAATTATTTAAACCTGTTAGGCTCTGTCTAACCCGCAAAGAGCTCACGCAACAACACAATAACACAATTCAATCACGACCTTGACATTCCACGGCACTGCGAGACGAGAGCAGGCTCGTTCAATGCCGTGTGACGTCACAATGAGGGCGTGACCTACCTTCCGAGCGAACGACGGCCGCACTCGACCTATTACGTTGCCTAGTTTTTCTTATTTTTTGGGATTTCTAAGGGGTTTTGGGGTTTGAAAGCAATTTGGAACCTATTTTTATGTGTAAATTTATAAAATTTGATCGTTAGAATTTTGAAAAAAGCTTGCCTAAAAAAGTCGATTTTGGAATTTTATTTACGTAACTTATAGCCTGGTTTGGGAGTTGAGTTAGTAAATCCTTTATTTCTTAAAAAATAGTGTTCCAATTTGCCTGTAATTTTTTTTGTGTAACAGAGGAGTAAACTAGCCCTCGATGATATATAGTTTTGACGCTGAATTTTTTACTTTGCTTCAGTATTTCCGTCCACGGCGTCGAGGTCTGTCAACTTCGGTTAGAAAATCCGATGCCGTTGCGTGACGGGGTGTCCCAGAAGAATGGTCGGGGTCTCAAAGAGCGTGTCTCCGGACAGCACGTCGATTCTCGTCAGGTCCGTTTCGCGAATCCCTCAGGATTAGCGGCAATTTGGGAGAAATCGCTGATTGGCTAGTTGAATTTTTTGTCCTGGAAGCCAAACCCGCTTCCCGATTTCGATGATTTTTGGCAGGTGGCTACCTAGACAGGTCCCCTACCCCTCAGTAAAAGCCGCCTCTCTCCCTATCACACCGATCCGCCGAAAAATCCCACTTACTTCCAAATTTGGTATCCTTCTACTCCTTCCCACCTTTCCAGGTCCGTGGTCGGGTACTGCGTTGCAGCAGGACACCAGCGATTGCACCACCAGCTTCCTCACAGGTAGGTCTTTATTCGTGTCTGTTTACACTTCAATTGCGTCACTGTTGCCCGAGTTGTCGGCCGGGGAAGAGGCCGCCGCCTAGGAGGCACGAAAGAAAAGTCCTGCTGTGTCGGTGTTTCCGGTCCTAGGGTATTGGGGCTTTGTCAAGACAAAGTCCCGGTCACTACTATCACTTCTACAGTTTTGGTTCGGAAACTTCCCGATACAAATCGCGACTTCCAGGCGACGAAAGCCGCGGGGGCGTTTCGCGAGTAACTTTGTTTACGTTTATCTCGTACAAATTGGGTCCGATTTCAAAGTTTTTTGCACTTTTCACTTGTTAATTTTACCGCGAATCTTATAATATATTACACTTATTTATCTTAATAGTAATCGCTATTTTAGGATTTTTTAAGCGCGGAGCGGTTTAATTTCGTGGCGCTCGGTACAGCGGACAGAGCGCAACTGGGTTAGGTTAGGTTAGGTTAGGTTAGGTTAGGTTAGGTTAGGTTAGGTTAGGTTAGGTTAGGTTAGGTTAGGTTAGGTTAGGTTAGGTTAGGTTAGGTTTTTTTTTTTTTTTTTTTTTATACGCTTATTTGTTTTGTGAGAAATATATTGCTTGGTTAAACGGTATACTAATTTATGATATGGAAAAAGTAGCGTCGATGGGTATCTGCTATTTGATACAGATACCTCATCGTCGCTAAATATTTCGAGCTAGTATGGGAAATCAGGTGCCATTGATCCTTTTTAGGTGGGTTACAATATTGTTAATGTGTGATATTAGATGTTTTGTGGTCTCTTCGCATTTTGACGAGACTTTGAAGTTAAATGGCTCTATTTTCTTCCTGAGGCACATCATTAGGTATTTTTCTCGGCTATTGTGAAATATAGGGCAGGATTCCAGGAGATGGTGGACATCCTGAGGAGTCACGTCGTCACAAGGACAACGATCGTCCTCAGTTATTTTATATTTGTGGAGATAGGTTTTGTGATAGCCATGTCCAGACAAAATTTGGGTGATAGAGAAAGAGAGTTTGACATAATTGCGGAATTGGGCTATTTCGGTGATGGAGTGAAAGAAGGACTTAGTGATGGACCCTTGTGGGGCCGACTCATATTCGCTCTGCCAAGCGTCCAGAGTGCGCAGGCGCAGGAGTCGCTTAGCGTGTGAGATCGGGAAATGATTTAGCAGAGTTGCGGTTTTCTTCTCAGCGGCCTCCTTAGCCGCAACATCTGCTATCTCATTCCCCACTATGCCAACATGAGCCTTAGACCAGACAAATTTAACTGTTGTGTGGATAGATGAAAGGAAGGAGATGAGGTGGTGGATTCGATTAACTAACGGGTCGGTATTGCTGCGGTCTTGAATGGCCTTGAGGGATGACTGAGAATCGGAGAAGATAAGAGCTTCAGTGAAATTAATGTTTGCGTTTGTGAGCCACTTGAGGGCTTCGGCTATGGCGAATAACTCGCACATAAAAACTGAGGCGGTGCGGCACAATTTGAATTTCTTTATTACGGGTCGCTGTCCTTCCATCATTACCACAAACGAAGCCCCCGCTTGTCCGTCTTCCTTTTTACTGCCGTCGGTGAAAATATTGGGGGCATCAGGATTGATAAGTGCAGTGGTGTCCTCTTGCGTTGTGGCTTCGTCATAGGTGATGGTGACACGTTTGGCCGGGTGTAGAAGGCCACTTATCTTGGTCTTTGAATACAATGCTATGTCATTCGGTAACTCCTGGCATACTCCTGTCTTTTTGGTCTTGTGAATTTCGAGACACTCGTCTATCACAAGATGGAGCGGGGGGAATTGAGCTATAGCCAGGGCGGCGACCGCCGAGATGGTGTGGAAGCCGCGAATTGCCCTGATGGCAAAGCTCCTTTGGAAGGATCTGAGAGCTCGACGTACGGAGTAGAATCTGGTAGCCGTGCCCCAGATGCCTGCTGCATATGTAATTATTGGGACGATAACTTGTCGATAGATACACTCGACATTCTCGGGGTGAACGCCCCAAGTTGGCCGGACAAATTTGCATAAATTTTTGAATATTTTACTGGCCTTACTAATAACGTAGTTGACATGTTGGATAAAATTTAATTTTGAATCTATAATAACTCCCAGGATTTTTATTTGATCAGTTAACGATATTGCAGTATTACGCATTTTAATAATAGCCGTTTTGGTTTTTTGTGTAAATGAAATGGATTGGGTTTTGTCCGGACCAAACGTGAGTTTGACGCTTTCACCCCAAGAGCTAATGAGGTCGAGGCTGGTGGAGGCGACTGCTTCTACCTCTTCGCACGTCGCGCCCTCCACTATCAGCAAAACATCATCCGCAAAGGCCTGTATGTGTGTGCCCTGTGGTAGTGGCATGGTGAGCAACTCGTCCAGGATCATGTTCCAGAACACCGGGCCGCAAGCTGAGCCTTGAACGCAACCTTTAGTCATCGTTTTAGATGCTGTGCTGTTGGCGTAGTCCAGCGTTACGACCCTATCCGAAACATAGTTCTGGACTAGGCGATAGAAGTTCTTCGGGCAATTGACGTGCTTGAGGCGCGCGAATAACGCAGGCCACCACGCGTTGTCAAACGCGGCCTTGATATCTAGCGATATTGCAACAACCTGAAGACCCTTGGATTTAGCTGTTTTTATGGTCTCTATGGCCTTTTCAAGGGCGTCAGTCGTGGAGACTTGCTCTCTGAAGCCGTACTGCCTTTCGCTTAGAGAGTTATCACATTCTGCTTTATATATAATTCTCTTGACGATCAACCTTTCCAGTATCTTCCCGAACACGCAGATAAGTCCGATAGGTCTATATGAGCTGAGCGAGTCCATTTCGGTTTTGCCGGGTTTTGGCAAGATTTTGACAACCGCTTGCTTCCAGGATTTTGGAAAGTATCCAATCTGTAGGCACTTATTGTATAGGGCTGTCAAAAACTCAGGTTGGGCCTCAAAAACTGCACCGCAAATGTCCGCTGTCAGGTGGTCTGCTCCAGGAGCCTTCTTCGGGTTGGCGTGAGAAAATTGCTCTCTTATTTCAGCTACTGAGAAAGGTAAATCGTCCTCAGAGTTGGGCAGGTTGTTCATTGCGACGCGCATTAGTTTTTGTTGATCCGAGCTGTCCGGAGTGTCGTCAGGGTAGAAGTGTTTAAGGAGCGCAGAGGCCGTGTTGGGTCCGCTATCAGTGAATATCCCGTCGCATTTGAGGGTTTGTGGGGGTCTTCTCAATGGGGACTCTTTGATTATCCGATTGGTAACGGCCCAAACGTCCTCTTTGCCCTGCGCCTCACAAAATTGTCGAAAGTGCTCTGTAGATGTTTTAGAGAGAGTCCGAGCGTACTCTTGCTTCACTTCCCGATATGCTTTGATAGCCTCATCGAGGGGTCTCTTTGCTTTTTTGAGATCATGAAGGCGATGATGAAGTCTGATGCACTCCTTCTTTCGCTGTTCTAACTCGTCGGACCACCACGGGTTGTAGAATTTGGAACCCGGTTTGCGGGGAAGCACGCTATAACACGTTCCCTGCACGATAGCAGTTAGGCGGTCAACCACGCGATCGAGGCCAGCGTTAGTGAGAGAGCTAAAATCGGTCTGTGCGACAAGAGGTTCCAGTCTCTCGTTGAGTTTTTCTCGGAATTTAGCCCAATCGGCTCGATACGTCGAGAATCTGAATGTAGTGCTGCGTTTCGGCTTGTCAGGTTTGCACGAGGTGAATAACTCGTAGTCTACGGCATTATGGTCAGAGGATGGGCATGCGTCGCGATTAACTCGCCAGTTGTGTACCGCATCCGCCAGATACTGAGATGAATAGGTGACGTCAACTATCGAGGAACAGTGAACGCCGTGGCGAATGGCTTCAAAGGTAGGGTCGTGACCCACGTTGCAGACGGACATATTGTGCGATGCCATAACCGCAACGAGGTCCTCCCCGCGAGAATTTGCAGAACATTCTCCCCACTCCTGGTGACTGCCGTTGGCATCGCCGCCGACTAGTCTCCAGGCGGAGCCGGGTGTTTGAAGAAACCGGTCCAATTTGCCAATGGTGTCGTCGTTATCAACGTTAGGCTCGATGTAAAAAGAAGCGATTTCTAAATTGTTCAAACCCAGGCTGACTCTGATGACTGCAAAGTTTGCCGTGGATAGTTGCGTGACTCCAAGGGCGGACACTTTTGACGTAGTTGCTATGCACGCCTTAACTCGAGATCCCATTGGGAACTGGTAGATTATGATGCCCGGAGGCGGTTTCACCTCCAAGGAAGTACCAACATACGGTTCAGAGATAAGGGCAACATCGTAGGCGTTTAGGTGGAAGTGCCTGAAGAACTCCTGTTGTGATACGTATGAGCGCTGGAGGTTGCACTGGATTATTTTTAATTTGTGATTAATAACCATAGTCGGTACTTCCTTGTAGGGCTTTAATGGCATTTACTATTCTGGGGCAATTTTTGTTGTCTGTGGCTGTGTGGTTCGTGTTAGCGCTGCGTACGGACTTGCAGTTAAAGCAACATTTTTTGCTGGGGTCGGCGCGGTCGGGGCAAGAGTTGATGTGGTGTGCAGTGGAGCCGCAGTGGGCGCACGGGTAGAACTCAGCGGTGCATTTGTTGTTCGTGTGCCCGAACTGCAGGCACTTATAACATTGCACGAAGCGGCTGAAGTCCGCCACGTGCACCCGCTGGTGCTCCACGTTCGCACGCTCGCCTTCAACTAGCCTGCGCCGGATCGCCGGAGCAACTTCTAGCACCGCATTGAAGAAGCGGTCATTCCGATTTTTGAGAAGAAAGCAGAGTCGAATGTCCTCAGGTGGAATTTGATTTTGGTGGCTCACAATGTCCACCAATTCCTCTCTCTGTATCTCCTTGCTGACTCCCTTTAGGATGATGAGGGGTCGACGGAGCTTAGACTCCTCTGCGACAATACCGGGGATGTTGTTGACTTTTTGCAACACTTCGTTGCGCTGTTCGGCGGTGTCGAACTCAACTTTCAACATATTCTGGCGCAAAGATTTCACTTTTGAGGGAGCATAGGTAGTGCTACGGAAAGATATATTTTTCTTCCACTCATCGTACACCACCGGCTGCTTGTCACCGGTTTCCTTGGCCTTCACGATGATCGAAGGCAGTGTACGCGCAGGGGGAGAGAGCTTGGGTGGAGGCGGCGCCGACACGGCCGCGGCAAAGGATTTGGTGAGTATTGGCGGAGCGGGTACTGAGGCGGGCAACATCGCTTTTAGCTCCTCGCGAATGCTCTCACGGATTACAGAGACAATTGAGCTCTGATCCGGGAGGATCTCCGGAGTCGGAGGAGGCGCAGTCGTCGGCCCGGTCTCATTGACCTTTACCAACGCTTGCGCGGCCCTTTGTATTTCTTGCGCTGCCGCCGCAATGAGCCGCTTGTTGGTGGCTGTGACGCTCTTACCCTCGTTAACTGCCTTATTGATGGAATACGTCAGTTTGGTGATAATTGCCATAAAC
Organism: Amyelois transitella; assembly: GCF_032362555.1. Lineage (NCBI taxonomy): Eukaryota > Metazoa > Arthropoda > Insecta > Lepidoptera > Pyralidae > Amyelois > Amyelois transitella. The sequence goes on from NC_083529.1 coordinate 7,418,006, forward strand.
GAGTCGATGCCCTTTACGTCCTCAGAGCGGGCAGGTAACTCGACGACCATAGCGCTGGAGGACTTGCCAGCCTTGGTTGCAGTTGACTTAGTGGCCGGCGCGGCTTTGGCGGACGATTGTGAGGGGGCTACAGGATCACATGTTTGAGATGTGCTAGCTGTCTCGGTGTCAGATATGTACTGGAGTCGTGGCATATCTGAGTCCGATGATATTTGAAGGTCCAAACTGGGCGTGAGGAGAGCTTCGATTTCACTGGGAGGCGAAGTGCTTGCTTGAGTTAGTCCGGAGGGGCCGGCTGTGGTTAAGAAGGCCCTAGAGTGACTTGGCAGAGGTGGAGAAGAAGGTGGGGGTGGTGTAGGGGGTGCGGGGGGAGGCCGAGTGGTCGCCTCCTTCCGGCTGGGAGACCGGGTAAGCACCATGATGTAAACAGTAAGTAACAAGAATTTACCAATATGCAAAACAAAAACCAGCTATTGAATTAAAACTGTTGCTTTTGTAAGAATAAAAACAACCCGGGGGTAGTTTTTAGGACCGGACAAACAATATGCAACTGTCAGAAGAGAGAAAAATCTAAAGGGAAAAAAGTCGATTTGTGATTTCGACTTACGTCGGCGAGCAGAGTTTACCTGGCTGATGAAATAAGGGTGGGCGGGGGGGCGATTTTTTCGCGGATTTTGTCCGGGAAGGGCTCAAATTGACGGGATAGACAGCGGGAACAATAACCAGAAGTAATATGGGGGGGGTTCAGAAGAAAAAATTTAGTTTAGGGACGGAAATAGGTATTTGTTTTGCAGAAAGACCGTTAAATAAGAAAATCGACAAAATTGTATGAAAAATTTGGATGGATGGAGATGGCAGGTATGCAGGATCGATGGCGGCGTCAAGACGAAGAGATGAAGGTATCACAAGTGGGTATTGACACACAAGAGATGGGATGCCAATATGTGGGTCGGAGGTATAAGGTAAACTCGGTTGCTATATGAAATATTGAAAAAATTGAATAACTAAAAAAACTACTGAACCGATTTCAAAAAATGAGGTGTCAAAAAAAGGGGAATAATAGCCGGGATGATGGACAGAAACTAACTTAACGATGTTCGATAGAAAAAATTTGAATTATTTAGCAAAAAGTGTGTTTTTAGATAACTGAAACTAATAAAAACCGGAAAAACTTAACAAAATATGGGAGGATTTTGTCCGGGAAGGGCTCAAATTGACGGGATAGACAGCGGGAACAATAACCAGAAGTAATATGGGGGGGGTTCAGAAGAAAAAATTTAGTTTAGGGACGGAAATAGGTATTTGTTTTGCAGAAAGACCGTTAAATAAGAAAATCGACAAAATTGTATGAAAAATTTGGATGGATGGAGATGGCAGGTATGCAGGATCGATGGCGGCGTCAAGACGAAGAGATGAAGGTATCACAAGTGGGTATTGACACACAAGAGATGGGATGGTTAGGTTAGGTTAGGTTAGGTTAGGTTAGGTTAGGTTAGGTTAGGTTAGGTTAGGTTAGGTTAGGTTAGGTTAGGTTAGGTTAGGTTAGGTTAGGTTAGGTTAGGTTAGGTTAGGTTAGGTTAGGTTAGGTTAGGTTAGGTTAGGTTAGGTTAGGTTAGGTTAGGTTAGGTTAGGTTAGGTTAGGTTAGGTTAGGTTAGGTTAGGTTAGGTTAGGTTAGGTTAGGTTAGGTTAGGTTAGGTTAGGTTAGGTTAGGTTAGGTTAGGTTAGGTTAGGTTAGGTTAGGTTAGGTTAGGTTAGGTTAGGTTAGGTTAGGTTAGGTTAGGTTAGGTTAGGTTAGGTTAGGTTAGGTTAGGTTAGGTTAGGTTAGGTTAGGTTAGGTTAGGTTAGGTTTTTTTTTTTTTTTTTTTTTTTTTTTTTTTGAGATGCTAAGTTGTTTGTTTGGCAATGGTTTATTTGTTAAATGGGTATACTGATTATAAATGCTTGATAAGTGTAGCGTTGATGGGTCTCTGCTATTTGATACAGATACCCATCTTCGCTAATTATCTAGAGCCATGTTTTTTGATATTAGGCGCCATTGATCTGCTTTAACTAAGAATTGTGACTATTTGAATAATTTGTGATATGTAATCACATGGCGAGTCTTCCATATTTTGAAAGGCGTTAAAATTACAATTACAATGCTCTACCTTCTCGTTGAGGCGCATATTTGCAGCATGGGCGGACGATTTGTTACTAATACCCGTAGTCAGTGCTGTCTTGTAATGCTTTAATGGCATTAACTATACGAGGGCACAATTTGTTGTCGGTGGCAGAGTGGCAAGTGTTAGCGCTGCGCACAGCCTTGCAATTAACGCAACACTTTTTGTTGGGATCGGCGCGGTCGGGGCACGAGTTGACCTGGTGCGCAGTGGAGCCACAGTGGGCGCACGGGTGGGACTCTGCGGTGCACTTGTTGTTAGTGTGACCGAACTGCAGGCACTTATAGCACTGCACGAAGCGGCTGAAGTCCGCCACGTGGACCCGCTGGTGCTCCACGTTCGCGCGCTCACCCTCGACCAGCCTGCGCCGGATCGCCGGGGCCACCTCCAACACCGCGTTGTAAAAGCGCTCGTTTCGATTGTTCAAGAGGAAGCAAAGGCGGATTTCTTCGCTGGGGATTTGGTTCTGGTGGCTTATGATGTCCACCAGTTCCTCCCTCTGGACCTCTTTGCTAATCCCCTTCAAGATAATGAGAGGGCGACGGAGCTTCGACTCTTCAGCTGCAATGCCGGGGATGTTGTTCACTTTTTGGAGGATTTGGTCGCGCTGCTCATTGGTGTCGAACTCTACTTTGAGCATGTTCTGGCGCAAGGGTTTTACCTTCGAGGGAGCGAATGTTGTTCTACGGAATGAGATATTCTTCTTGAACTCGTCAAGCACGACTGGCTGCTGTTTGTCGCTAGTCTCCTTTGCTTTGATGATGATGGAGGGCAAGGTGCGCGAAGGTGGAGGAATGCTCTTAGGGGGAGAGGGCGTCGCCACGGCCGCGGCGAAGGATTTTGCAGGCACTGGTGGAGAGGGCGCTGGCGTCGGTGTCATGGCCTTTAGTTCCTCGCGGATACTCTCCCGAATAATCGAGAGCAATGTGCTCTGGTCCGGGAGGATCTCCGGAGTCGGAGGAGTCGGCGCAATCGCGACCGTTGGCCCGGTCTCCTTGACCTTTACCAACGCCTGCGCAGATCTTTGTATCTCCTGCGCCGCCGCCGCAATGAGCCGCTTGTTGGTGGCAGTGACGCTCTTTCCTTCGTTTACTGCTTTATTGATGGTGTACGTTAACTTTGTAACTACCGCCATGAAGGTGTCCATACTTTTCACATCTTCGGAACGGGCAGGTAGTTCAATGATCATTGCGCTGGATTTGGTGGACTTAGTTGCTGTAGGTTTGCGAGCGGGCACAACTTTGGCGGATGATTGTGAGGAGGCAACGATAGCGTCACTCACTTCGGGTGTACTGGCTACTTCGGTGTCAGACATGTACCGAAGGTGGGGCATGTCTGATTCGGAAAATTGAAGGTCTAAGCCGGATGTTAAGATGTCAAGATCAAGATCAAGATCATCACTCTCACTAATGGGCATAATGTTAACACGAGGGCGCTCAGAAAGGCGAGTTGCAGTTGCAAAGGCCCTGGAATGGCCTGGCACGGGAGAGGAAGATCGCGAAGGGCGATTGGGGGGTGCAGGGGGAGGTCGATTAGTCGCCTCCTTCCGGGTGGGAGACCGGGTGAGCCCCATGGTCTCGTCGGTGAATAAATGAAATTTATTAGGATATGAAAATTAAAAAACAGACTGTAAATTAAACTATTACTTCTAAAGAGATTAAATCTATTCAAATACTATTTTTGGGGCCGGAAGAACAATGTGTAGTAGTCAAAAGCACGAAAAAACGACAGGGAAAAAAGTCGATTTTCGTTTTCGACTTACGTCGGCGAGCGGTGTTTACCTACCTGATGAAATAAGGGTGGGCGGGGGGGCGAATTTTTCGCGTATTTTGTCCGGGGATGGCTCAAAATGATGGGGTAGGCAGCCGGAACACTAATCAGAAGTAATTTGGGGGGGGTTCGGAAGAAAAAATTCGGATTTTACACTAAAATGGATGTTTGAATTATGTATGGACCGTTACAGAAGAAAATCGACAAAATAGTATGAAAAATTCAATTGGATGGAGACGACTGGTATGCAGAATCGATGGCGGCGTCAAGACGAAGAGATGGAGGTATCACAAGCAGGGGTGGACACACTAAAGATGGGATGCCGATATGTGAGTGCGAGGTATAAGGTAACCTCGGTAGGTATTTAAAAAATGAAAAAAATTAATAACTAAAAAACTACTGGACGGATTGTGAAGATTGGGGTGTCAGAAAAAGCGGGATGGCGAGGGGAATGATAGACAGAAACTACTAAACTATTTTTGATAGAAAAAATTTGAAATATCGACAAAAAAGTGTGTTTTTATATAACTGAAACTACTAAAATGTGAAAAACTTAGCGAATTTTTCGCGTATTTTGTCCGGGGATGGCTCAAAATGATGGGGTAGGCAGCCGGAACACTAATCAGAAGTAATTTGGGGGGGGTTCGGAAGAAAAAATTCGGATTTTACACTAAAATGGATGTTTGAATTATGTATGGACCGTTACAGAAGAAAATCGACAAAATAGTATGAAAAATTCAATTGGATGGAGACGACTGGTATGCAGAATCGATGGCGGCGTCAAGACGAAGAGATGGAGGTATCACAAGCAGGGGTGGACACACTAAAGATGGGATGCCGATATGTGAGTGCGAGGTATAAGGTAACCTCGGTAGGTATTTAAAAAATGAAAAAAATTAATAACTAAAAAACTACTGGACGGATTGTGAAGATTGGGGTGTCAGAAAAAGCGGGATGGCGAGGGGAATGATAGACAGAAACTACTAAACTATTTTTGATAGAAAAAATTTGAAATATCGACAAAAAAGTGTGTTTTTATATAACTGAAACTACTAAAATGTGAAAAACTTAGCGAATTTTTCGCGTATTTTGTCCGGGGATGGCTCAAAATGATGGGGTAGGCAGCCGGAACACTAATCAGAAGTAATTTGGGGGGGGTTCGGAAGAAAAAATTCGGATTTTACACTAAAATGGATGTTTGAATTATGTATGGACCGTTACAGAAGAAAATCGACAAAATAGTATGAAAAATTCAATTGGATGGAGACGACTGGTATGCAGAATCGATGGCGGCGTCAAGACGAAGAGATGGAGGTATCACAAGCAGGGGTGGACACACTAAAGATGGGATGCCGATATGTGAGTGCGAGGTATAAGGTAACCTCGGTAGGTATTTAAAAAATGAAAAAAATTAATAACTAAAAAACTACTGGACGGATTGTGAAGATTGGGGTGTCAGAAAAAGCGGGATGGCGAGGGGAATGATAGACAGAAACTACTAAACTATTTTTGATAGAAAAAATTTGAAATATCGACAAAAAAGTGTGTTTTTATATAACTGAAACTACTAAAATGTGAAAAACTTAGCGAATTTTTCGCGTATTTTGTCCGGGGATGGCTCAAAATGATGGGGTAGGCAGCCGGAACACTAATCAGAAGTAATTTGGGGGGGGTTCGGAAGAAAAAATTCGGATTTTACACTAAAATGGATGTTTGAATTATGTATGGACCGTTACAGAAGAAAATCGACAAAATAGTATGAAAAATTCAATTGGATGGAGACGACTGGTATGCAGAATCGATGGCGGCGTCAAGACGAAGAGATGGAGGTATCACAAGCAGGGGTGGACACACTAAAGATGGGATGGTTAGGTTAGGTTAGGTTAGGTTAGGTTAGGTTAGGTTAGGTTAGGTTAGGTTAGGTTAGGTTAGGTTAGGTTAGGTTAGGTTAGGTTAGGTTAGGTTAGGTTAGGTTAGGTTAGGTTAGGTTAGGTTAGGTTAGGTTAGGTTAGGTTAGGTTAGGTTAGGTTAGGTTAGGTTAGGTTAGGTTAGGTTAGGTTAGGTTAGGTTAGGTTAGGTTAGGTTAGGTTAGGTTAGGTTAGGTTAGGTTAGGTTAGGTTGAGGTTTATCTTTGGTCGGACTTGTGCGATAATTTGCAATTCGGATAAAATAAATTCTCACACAATTTTTGGCATACATATGGTTATTGATTTTCGCTTTTTGGATTGGATTTTGACGTTTTTTAGTTTTTGTTTGCTATTTATTTCTGACAGTGTATTTATTTTTTCGTTTATATCTTTTCTTTTCTTTTCTTTTCTTTTGTTTTTCATTTTTCTTGTGAAGGGCTTCGCTTGTCCTCAGGGACTGCCGTTTACCGCGTAATTTTTGGACTCTCCGTTCAAAAGTTACGGGGCTAAACGTGCTCTTCACTTTTAAATTTATTTTGCGTATCTGTGTTTTTAATTTAATTTGTAAAATTCATATCTTTTTTCTTTTCCTTCTTTCTCATCTGCAATCTTGCGTGTCGTTTGGGTCTTCGTGAGCACTATATAGCTTTCCTTTGCACTGTAACCATTGGACCGTTGGTTCCAAAGTTATAGTGCAAAAACAGGATTGCTATTATTTTTCTCACAGGAGACTCTTGCGCCAAATAAGTTTTGCAGGTGTTCCTTCTGTCATTACTCCCCAACCCCTTGGGTTGGGTGAGTTTTTGTGCTTGAGGGTGAAAGGGGGTGAGTTTCGCCCCCCTTTGCATTATTTCGTGTGGTTGTGGGAACAACAGTTCCCAAGTTATTGGGTCTAAAATCCCAACATGTCGGGCCGAAATTCGGCCAGATGCAGCCGAGGGCGGTCGGTAACCCCCCGAGGCGCCAAGGAGGGCTCTAAGTCGGCGTACAGCAGCCTGGGAGGGTCACTGTATGCCACGGACTGCTCCGACTCGGAGGGGGAACTACTTCCTGAGGTGACGATGGTGGCGGGCCCTACTTCTCTGAAGAGAAGGGCCGAAAATGCTGAGGTGGACATGCTCCCCGAAAAGGGTGCTAAAACTAGCATGTCAAAAAGAGGGCGTGCGCCTGCAAAGGCGACCAGTGCGGGACTAAGCCAGGCAAAGGCTAAACTGTCACTGATGGCGTCGGAATTTGCCGACTTCGAGGACGAGGCTGACAAAGCGGCGGGTTACTTGAGGGATACTCCCCAAGTTAACATCGATGAGGCCTCAATAGTGGACGGTCAGCTGGAGGTGGTGCGCAAGGCGGCTCGGACCGTATTAGAGGAGGCCAAGAAGTCCGGCAACCTAAAGGGGACGACCTGGGCCAAAATGAAGTCCGCCTGCGCCGAAATCCTCGAAGCGGCGGACAAAATCGCGGACCGAGGCGAGGAGTCCGAGGTCATCCGCAAAATGGCGGCGGACAACAAGAGGATGCGGGAGGAACTAGCTCTGCTTAGGCAAGAAACCAAAGCCCTCCGAACCGCATTCTCCGAGAGGAAGGCCCCCAATACGGAGCCATTGGCCTCGACGGCCGACATTATGGCCCAGGTTGACCGCTCCATGCGGTCGTTCGGAGAGTCCCTCACCAGGGACCTTTTCCTCTCTCTGGGGGGAATGATGAACGACCGCATAAAGGAGCTAGAGAAGAGGGCCATTGTTGCCCCTCAGGAGGTGCTGCGTCCTCCGCTTGCGGCTGACCGTCGCAACAAGGAGGCAGGGAAGGCACAAGATGCCAAAAAAGCCGAGGCACCGATACAGCCCGGAAATGTGGGGGCAGCTGCAGGCTCCACCCTGATGCCCCCGGCAAGACCTGGCCCGGCGCCCAAAGCGCCAAAAGCCACAGCGGCAAAGGCCCAGCAACCTCCCTCACAGGATGCTTCTGGCGCCCCACCCCAGGAAGTACCCACCCCCTCCTCCTCTTGGACGGAGGTGGTTAAAAAGGGGAAAAATAAGGGGAAGGGGAAAAAATCCTCCCCTCCTGAGGTGGATAGTGCGGCTCCTCGCCCCACGGCCCCCGCACCGGTCAAGCGGCAGTATGCCCTTCCCAAATCAACGGCTGTGGTGGTAACTCTCAAGTCGGGTGCCACAGTCGACTACAAAACTGTGATGGGAAGGGTCACCACGATAAAACTGGCGACAGTGGGTGTGGAACACGTGGCGGTGAGGAGTACGGCGACGGGCGCCAGAATTATCGAGATTCCCGGAAATGACAGCAGCGTTGTCGCTGACAACCTTGCTGAAAAAATCCGGGAACTGGTGGGGGATGTGGCCGAGGTCACGAGGCCGTACAAAACGGCCCAAATCAAAATCTCCGGGTTTGACGAATCAGTCACCCCGGAGACCTTGCGGAATGAGGTGTCCCTGGCCGGCAAATGTCCACCGGAACACGTAAAGGTGGGGCAGATCCGTATGACACCGGACTTCACCGGGGCTGTCATCGTGACCTGCCCTGTAGCTGTGGCCAACGCCCTCGTGGCAGACGGCCGTATATTGATCGGTTGGTCGTCTGCCAAAATCACTGGCCTGGAACCCCTGCCCATGCGCTGTTTCAGATGCATGGGTTTGGGCCATACGAGGGCGTTGTGCCCATCACCGGTGGACAGGTCGGAACTCTGCCACAGGTGCGGGAAAACGGGGCACCTCACACAGCAATGTGTGGAGAAGGAGCCCTGGTGCGCGGTGTGCCATCACGCCAAACTCCCGGCGAAGCACACAATGGGAGGGAAGGCGTGTAACCCCCCGCGCACCAAGGGACGACTGGAGCCCACCGGGCTGAAAAGCGTAGGCAACACAATGGAGCACTAATGCCCAGACACCAACACCAAGCACTTGAGCTGCTGCAGTGCAACGTCAACCACTCCGCCCGCGCGCAAGACCTCTTGCTGCAACACCTGGCGGAGTGGGGCATTAGTGCTGCCATTGTGAGTGAGCCGTATTTTGTTCCCCCGCTCCCTACATGGGTGGGGGACACGGAGGGAGAGGTCGGTATGACCATCCCCCGGATGGGAGACCGGCCTCCTCTGGTAAAACAGAGCGCAGGCCGGGGCTACGTCGCGGCTAGATGGGGTGACATAATTCTTGTCGCCGTGTACTTCGCCCCATCTAGACCGCGGCGGGAATTCGAGCGTCTCCTTTTAGAGGTGGGGCGGATCGTTGCGGGAGCGGCGCCCACGCCTGTGGTGGTGGCGGGGGACTTCAATGCCAAGTCTCCGGTATGGGGTTCCCCCGTCACTGACCTGCGCGGCAGGATCCTCTCTGACTGGGTGGTGGCATCGGGGCTGTGCGTCCTAAACCAGGGCACTGCTGACACTTGTGTACGGTGGAATGGGGGCTCTATAGTGGACGTTTCGTTCGCTACCCCTTCCGCCGCTGCACGTGTCACAGGTTGGCGTGTCCTGGGGGATGTGGAGACCCTCTCCGACCATTTATATGTTCGGATGTCGGTCTCCAGACCGGCTTCGGTGCGGCCGCCCAGTCAAGGTCGCAATCTCCCAAGGGACCGGTTCCGCAAGTGGAGCCTGGCCAGCCTCGACGCTGACTCAGCTGAAGAGGCGGCCATGATAGAACGTTGGCGAACACCATCGCCAGACCGGTCCCTCGACGTGGAGGAGAGGGCCTGCCGCTTTCGGGCGTCGCTTGTCGCGGTCTGCGACGCCTCTATGAGGAGATCGGGCCCGCCGCCTAACAAAAAACGGGTACACTGGTGGTCGGAGGAGATCGCCGTACTCCGACGCACCAGCAATAGTGCCCGCCGGGCATACACCCGGTGTAGGCGGCGACGGACGACCGTGGAGGGTGAGGAGGAGCTCCTGCGCACGGCACTCAGAGAGGCTAAGGAGGCCCTGTCCAAGGCGATTGCCAAGGCCAAGGACGAATCCTACAAAGAGTTCTTGGCCGCCTTGGACCGGGACCCTTGGGGGCGGCCGTATAAACTTGTACGGAACAAGATGCAGTGTGCCGCCCCGATGGCCTCTCTCGAACCGGAGCTCCTCCGAAACGTGGTGGAGGGACTCTTCCCCGAGGTCCCAGTGTTTGCCCCTCCGAGAATGGCTGCCCCGGAGCGGGAGTCCTCCGATATGACGGAAGTGCCGCCGGTCACTGACGCTGAGATGGAGCGGGTCATAGACCGACTCCATCGAAGCAAAAAGGCGCCGGGTCCTGATGGGGTCCCGGGCCGAGTCATACCGGTGGCGCTTATACACCTTGGGGATCGCCTGAGGGACTTATTTGAAGATTGCCTTCAAACAGGGCGGTTCCCAGGGGTATGGAAGGAAGGCCGGCTCTGCCTTCTGAGGAAAGAGGGCCGGCCAGAGGACTCCCCCAGCGGATGGAGGCCCCTTGTAATGCTGGATGAATCCGGAAAGATGCTCGAACGAGTAATAGCGTCCCGGATCATCCGGCATCTTGAAAACACGGGGCCGGACATCTCGGACCGCCAGTTCGGGTTCCGGACTGGGCGGTCTACCATCGACGCGATCGGGGCACTGAGGGACTTCTCGGAGAGGGCAACTGAGAGGGGGGGTGGGGCCGTGGCTGTGTCCCTTGACATCGCCAACGCCTTCGGCTCCATCCCCTTTGAGGTGATAAAGGAGGCACTTCGGTTCCACGGGGTGCCCCTTTATCTACGGAGGATCGTGGAGCACTACCTCACGGCGAGGGTAGTGCTCTACGAGAATAAGGATGGCATAATAACGTCGAGGGCAATGGTCTGCGGTGTTCCCCAGGGGTCGGTGCTAGGACCCCTGCTGTGGAACATCGGCTATGACTGGGCCATCCGCGGGGTCCTCTTGCCTCGGATGGCGGTCATCTGTTATGCGGATGACACGTTGGTCGCTGTCTGGGGCGAGGAATTGGAGGGGACCCTACGCAGAGCGGCAGTCGCGGCAGACCTGATGGTTTACCGCATCAGGCTGCTGGGACTGAGGGTGGCCCTCAACAAAACTGAGGCCATTGCCTTCGGCGGAAGAGGTTGGAGGCCTCCGGCTGGCGCGTCCATTCTTGTAGATGGAGAAAGAGTCCGGATGATGCCGAACATCAAATATCTCGGCATCATACTGGACCCACGGTGGGACTTCGGGGAGCACTTTAGGCGAATGGCTCCCCGAATCGTTGGTGCAGCGTCAGCACTCAGCCGACTGCTGCCCAACGTAGGAGGGCCGGGTGCCCCGTGCCGTCGCCTGTACGCGAATGTCACTCGCAGCATGGCACTGTACGGGGCACCGATATGGGCGGATAGGCTCTCCGCTGCCAACAAGGCCCTGCTTCGGCGGCCACAAAGAGTGGTAGCCATCCGAATATGCAGGGCCTACATAACGGTGGCGTGGGCGGCAGCCTGCGCCTTAGCTGGCACCCCACCGTGGGAACTGGACGCGCTGGCCCATATGGAGGCCTACAAGGAGAGGGCAAGGTGGCGGGCTTTGCCTGCCGCCGAAAGAGAAGTGGACGGCAGAGGAAGGGAGACGTGGGACCTGGTCGTGGCTAGGTTACGGGAGCGATGGAGGAGTGACCTCGAAAACTCCGAATTCGGAGTTCGCACCATCGGGGCACTCCTTCCATCGCTGGACAAATGGCTGGATCGACGCCACGGCCAGGTGTCGTACAGGCTGGCACAGGTAATGACCGGGCATGGCTGCTTCGGTCATTACCTGTACCGTATTGGAAAAGAGGGCAGCGAGGTCTGCCATGAGTGTGGAGAGCCGGACGACACGGCCCAACACACTCTGGCAGACTGCTCAAGGTGGTCGGCGCAGCGGCAAGAGCTGGTGGAGGTTTTGGGGGATGGCGACCTCTCGCTGCATAACGTCGTTGACAGGATGTTATGCAGCGAGAGGAACTGGGTGGCGGTTGCTTCCTTCTGTGAGACCGTCATCTCGCAGAAGGAGGCAGCTGAGAGGGCGCGGGAGGAAGACCCAAACGCGCCCTCACATAGACGTGGACGGGGTGGTAGAAGGCGAGCGCGTTACCGCGCTCGCCTACTCCCCCAATAGGACGCCTAGTCCTGGAAAGAATGGGCGACTAGCAACTTACTAGTCGCCCAATAAAGCAAGATCCTCGGTAAAGCCGCACCGAGGAGCCAGAGGGCATCATGGTAGAATGCATAGCCGATCCCATGATGCCTTCGAAATGGCAGGAAGGAAGCGCCGGAGGGGTTTTAGTGCGGTAGTCTGGCACACTCGGTGCCAGGAGTCCCACACTCTCCCGGGTGAAGACCCGGGGGGTCGTCCGTAAATGGATTTCCCCTTCGTAACAAAAAAAAAAAAAAAAAAAAAAAAAAAGGTTAGGTTAGGTTAGGTTAGGTTAGGTTAGGTTAGGTTAGGTTAGGTTAGGTTAGGTTAGGTTAGGTTAGGTTAGGTTAGGTTAGGTTAGGTTAGGTTAGGTTAGGTTAGGTTAGGTTAGGTTAGGTTAGGTTAGGTTAGGTTAGGTTAGGTTTTTTTTTTTTTTTTTTTTTGAGATGCTAAGTTGTTTGTTTGGCAATGGTTTATTTGTTAAATGGGTATACTGATTATAAATGCTTGATAAGTGTAGCGTTGATGGGTCTCTGCTATTTGATACAGATACCCATCTTCGCTAATTATCTAGAGCCATGTTTTTTGATATTAGGCGCCATTGATCTGCTTTAACTAAGAATTGTGACTATTTGAATAATTTGTGATATGTAATCACATGGCGAGTCTTCCATATTTTGAAAGGCGTTAAAATTACAATTACAATGCTCTACCTTCTCGTTGAGGCGCATATTTGCAGCATGGGCGGACGATTTGTTACTAATACCCGTAGTCAGTGCTGTCTTGTAATGCTTTAATGGCATTAACTATACGAGGGCACAATTTGTTGTCGGTGGCAGAGTGGCAAGTGTTAGCGCTGCGCACAGCCTTGCAATTAACGCAACACTTTTTGTTGGGATCGGCGCGGTCGGGGCACGAGTTGACCTGGTGCGCAGTGGAGCCACAGTGGGCGCACGGGTGGGACTCTGCGGTGCACTTGTTGTTAGTGTGACCGAACTGCAGGCACTTATAGCACTGCACGAAGCGGCTGAAGTCCGCCACGTGGACCCGCTGGTGCTCCACGTTCGCGCGCTCACCCTCGACCAGCCTGCGCCGGATCGCCGGGGCCACCTCCAACACCGCGTTGTAAAAGCGCTCGTTTCGATTGTTCAAGAGGAAGCAAAGGCGGATTTCTTCGCTGGGGATTTGGTTCTGGTGGCTTATGATGTCCACCAGTTCCTCCCTCTGGACCTCTTTGCTAATCCCCTTCAAGATAATGAGAGGGCGACGGAGCTTCGACTCTTCAGCTGCAATGCCGGGGATGTTGTTCACTTTTTGGAGGATTTGGTCGCGCTGCTCATTGGTGTCGAACTCTACTTTGAGCATGTTCTGGCGCAAGGGTTTTACCTTCGAGGGAGCGAATGTTGTTCTACGGAATGAGATATTCTTCTTGAACTCGTCAAGCACGACTGGCTGCTGTTTGTCGCTAGTCTCCTTTGCTTTGATGATGATGGAGGGCAAGGTGCGCGAAGGTGGAGGAATGCTCTTAGGGGGAGAGGGCGTCGCCACGGCCGCGGCGAAGGATTTTGCAGGCACTGGTGGAGAGGGCGCTGGCGTCGGTGTCATGGCCTTTAGTTCCTCGCGGATACTCTCCCGAATAATCGAGAGCAATGTGCTCTGGTCCGGGAGGATCTCCGGAGTCGGAGGAGTCGGCGCAATCGCGACCGTTGGCCCGGTCTCCTTGACCTTTACCAACGCCTGCGCAGATCTTTGTATCTCCTGCGCCGCCGCCGCAATGAGCCGCTTGTTGGTGGCAGTGACGCTCTTTCCTTCGTTTACTGCTTTATTGATGGTGTACGTTAACTTTGTAACTACCGCCATGAAGGTGTCCATACTTTTCACATCTTCGGAACGGGCAGGTAGTTCAATGATCATTGCGCTGGATTTGGTGGACTTAGTTGCTGTAGGTTTGCGAGCGGGCACAACTTTGGCGGATGATTGTGAGGAGGCAACGATAGCGTCACTCACTTCGGGTGTACTGGCTACTTCGGTGTCAGACATGTACCGAAGGTGGGGCATGTCTGATTCGGAAAATTGAAGGTCTAAGCCGGATGTTAAGATGTCAAGATCAAGATCAAGATCATCACTCTCACTAATGGGCATAATGTTAACACGAGGGCGCTCAGAAAGGCGAGTTGCAGTTGCAAAGGCCCTGGAATGGCCTGGCACGGGAGAGGAAGATCGCGAAGGGCGATTGGGGGGTGCAGGGGGAGGTCGATTAGTCGCCTCCTTCCGGGTGGGAGACCGGGTGAGCCCCATGGTCTCGTCGGTGAATAAATGAAATTTATTAGGATATGAAAATTAAAAAACAGACTGTAAATTAAACTATTACTTCTAAAGAGATTAAATCTATTCAAATACTATTTTTGGGGCCGGAAGAACAATGTGTAGTAGTCAAAAGCACGAAAAAACGACAGGGAAAAAAGTCGATTTTCGTTTTCGACTTACGTCGGCGAGCGGTGTTTACCTACCTGATGAAATAAGGGTGGGCGGGGGGGCGAATTTTTCGCGTATTTTGTCCGGGGATGGCTCAAAATGATGGGGTAGGCAGCCGGAACACTAATCAGAAGTAATTTGGGGGGGGTTCGGAAGAAAAAATTCGGATTTTACACTAAAATGGATGTTTGAATTATGTATGGACCGTTACAGAAGAAAATCGACAAAATAGTATGAAAAATTCAATTGGATGGAGACGACTGGTATGCAGAATCGATGGCGGCGTCAAGACGAAGAGATGGAGGTATCACAAGCAGGGGTGGACACACTAAAGATGGGATGGTTAGGTTAGGTTAGGTTAGGTTAGGTTAGGTTAGGTTAGGTTAGGTTAGGTTAGGTTAGGTTAGGTTAGGTTAGGTTAGGTTAGGTTAGGTTAGGTTAGGTTAGGTTAGGTTAGGTTAGGTTAGGTTAGGTTAGGTTAGGTTAGGTTAGGTTAGGTTAGGTTAGGTTAGGTTAGGTTAGGTTAGGTTAGGTTAGGTTAGGTTAGGTTAGGTTAGGTTAGGTTAGGTTAGGTTAGGTTAGGTTAGGTTAGGTTAGGTTAGGTTAGGTTAGGTTAGGTTAGGTTAGGTTAGGTTAGGTTAGGTTAGGTTAGGTTAGGTTAGGTTAGGTTAGGTTAGGTTAGGTTAGGTTAGGTTAGGTTAGGTTAGGTTAGGTTAGGTTAGGTTAGGTTAGGTTAGGTTAGGTTAGGTTAGGTTAGGTTAGGTTAGGTTAGGTTAGGTTAGGTTAGGTTAGGTTAGGTTAGGTTAGGTTAGGTTAGGTTAGGTTAGGTTAGGTTAGGTTAGGTTAGGTTAGGTTAGGTTAGGTTAGGTTAGGTTAGGTTAGGTTAGGTTAGGTTAGGTTAGGTTAGGTTAGGTTAGGTTAGGTTAGGTTAGGTTAGGTTAGGTTAGGTTAGGTTAGGTTAGGTTAGGTTAGGTTAGGTTAGGTTAGGTTAGGTTAGGTTAGGTTAGGTTAGGTTAGGTTAGGTTAGGTTAGGTTAGGTTAGGTTAGGTTAGGTTAGGTTAGGTTAGGTTAGGTTAGGTTAGGTTAGGTTAGGTTAGGTTAGGTTAGGTTAGGTTAGGTTAGGTTAGGTTAGGTTAGGTTAGGTTAGGTTAGGTTAGGTTAGGTTAGGTTAGGTTAGGTTAGGTTAGGTTAGGTTAGGTTAGGTTAGGTTAGGTTAGGTTAGGTTAGGTTAGGTTAGGTTAGGTTAGGTTAGGTTAGGTTAGGTTAGGTTAGGTTAGGTTAGGTTAGGTTAGGTTAGGTTAGGTTAGGTTAGGTTAGGTTAGGTTAGGTTAGGTTAGGTTAGGTTAGGTTAGGTTAGGTTAGGTTAGGTTAGGTTAGGTTAGGTTAGGTTAGGTTAGGTTAGGTTAGGTTAGGTTAGGTTAGGTTAGGTTAGGTTAGGTTAGGTTAGGTTAGGTTAGGTTAGGTTAGGTTAGGTTAGGTTAGGTTAGGTTAGGTTAGGTTAGGTTAGGTTAGGTTAGGTTAGGTTAGGTTAGGTTAGGTTAGGTTAGGTTAGGTTAGGTTAGGTTAGGTTAGGTTAGGTTAGGTTAGGTTAGGTTAGGTTAGGTTAGGTTAGGTTAGGTTAGGTTAGGTTAGGTTAGGTTAGGTTAGGTTAGGTTAGGTTAGGTTAGGTTAGGTTAGGTTAGGTTAGGTTAGGTTAGGTTAGGTTAGGTTAGGTTAGGTTAGGTTAGGTTAGGTTAGGTTAGGTTAGGTTAGGTTAGGTTAGGTTAGGTTAGGTTAGGTTAGGTTAGGTTAGGTTAGGTTAGGTTAGGTTAGGTTAGGTTAGGTTAGGTTAGGTTAGGTTAGGTTAGGTTAGGTTAGGTTAGGTTAGGTTAGGTTAGGTTAGGTTAGGTTAGGTTAGGTTAGGTTAGGTTAGGTTAGGTTAGGTTAGGTTAGGTTAGGTTAGGTTAGGTTAGGTTAGGTTAGGTTAGGTTAGGTTAGGTTAGGTTAGGTTAGGTTAGGTTAGGTTAGGTTAGGTTAGGTTAGGTTAGGTTAGGTTAGGTTAGGTTAGGTTAGGTTAGGTTAGGTTAGGTTAGGTTAGGTTAGGTTAGGTTAGGTTAGGTTAGGTTAGGTTAGGTTAGGTTAGGTTAGGTTAGGTTAGGTTAGGTTAGGTTAGGTTAGGTTAGGTTAGGTTAGGTTAGGTTAGGTTAGGTTAGGTTAGGTTAGGTTAGGTTAGGTTAGGTTAGGTTAGGTTAGGTTAGGTTAGGTTAGGTTAGGTTAGGTTAGGTTAGGTTAGGTTAGGTTAGGTTAGGTTAGGTTAGGTTAGGTTAGGTTAGGTTAGGTTAGGTTAGGTTAGGTTAGGTTAGGTTAGGTTAGGTTAGGTTAGGTTAGGTTAGGTTAGGTTAGGTTAGGTTAGGTTAGGTTAGGTTAGGTTAGGTTAGGTTAGGTTAGGTTAGGTTAGGTTAGGTTAGGTTAGGTTAGGTTAGGTTAGGTTAGGTTAGGTTAGGTTAGGTTAGGTTAGGTTAGGTTAGGTTAGGTTAGGTTAGGTTAGGTTAGGTTAGGTTAGGTTAGGTTAGGTTAGGTTAGGTTAGGTTAGGTTAGGTTAGGTTAGGTTAGGTT
>NC_083529.1:7437500-7450000 GCF_032362555.1 Amyelois transitella
GTTAACCTATTTTTTAAATGATGCGAACTAATATTTTGCAAAATATTGTGCCATCATATTTTGTTACAATGTCTTTTATTTACTACATCTACTATTTCCACACAGTAATCCAAGAATCTACTGAATTTGTTTTCTATTATTATTTTTTGTATACTGTCTTTTGTAATTTTAGTGTCTAAAATGTATTCCAAGTCTAATCTTTTATTGGCAAAGATGGGGCACTCCGTCAGAAGATGTATCACTGTCTCATCCTTGTCGGGGTCGCACAAGCATGACGGCCTATTCAGTCTCCTGAATCTGTGTAGGTATTCCGCGAATCCACCGTGTCCCGTAAACACCTGTGTGATTTGGCTGCAGGTTTCAATTCTCTTCATTGTTTTATATGCTAAAGTGGCTGTGGGGAAAAAGATTTTCGTGACTGCTGCCGTTTCTCCCGTCCTGTATCTTTCCTCCCATCTGTCAAGAGTGCCCTCTCGTAGGACACTCTTGACATACGAGACAGGGCACAGGTCATAATTGGCTTTTCTTTTGGAGTTCGCAGCGGCCTCCTTTGCTAGTCGGTCTGCCCTTTCATTGCCCTCCAATCCAGCATGCGCCTTTATCCAGAACATTTTAAAGATTTTGTTTTGGCTACGAATATTTTTAATATTTGTTTTGGCTGCAACTGCCAGTGGATGGAGGGATCTTGCATTGGCAACGGTTTGAAGGGCAGACATGGAGTCGCTGTAAACTCCAAAAGAATCCGCTTTGTGCTTCCCCATTCTTCTCGCCGCCTCGCTTATCGCCAGGAGTTCGGCCTGATAGACCGAGCAGTAGGGCGGCAGACAAAGCTTGACGGCCTGGTGTTCCACCCCATCTTTCCATATGGAGAGAGCGGCGCCAACCCGTCCGTCAATCTTGCTGCCGTCCGTGTAGATCCTAACAGCGAAATCGCTGTTAGCGTCCACCTGCTGCTGATCTTCCAGACCGACGATTTCCAGGTCGACACATTCGGCTGGATGAGGAGCCTCGAGTGCGGAAGTAGGTCGCTCGATCTCCCTACCCGGTAACTCCGGCAGAGGTGCCCCCCTCTTGATCCGGTACAATGAAGCAGTTTCTTGCACCCGGAGGTCAAGGGGGAGCAGCCCCGCCAGAGCCAGAGCCGCATTGAGGGAGACCGTGCGATAGGCGCGACATATCTTTTGTGCGAAACCTCTCTGCACTGCATCGAGTTTTTTACGAACTCCGATTTTTTCGGCGGCTGTCGCCCAGACACTCGCCGCATACAGTATGACGGGTTCCACAGCTGCATGATATATCGTACGAATTATCTTTGGGTTCAATCCCCAAGTCACCTTAGCCGCTCTAGATATCTGTTTGTAAATATTGATTGCTTTCCTACAGATGTTGGCCACATGTTTGTCAAAAGTCATTTTGCTGTCGATTGTGACTCCCAGCAGCTTCATTTCGTCTACGGAGTTGATGGCAACTCCACCCATGGTTAGGCGTGGTGTGTCATATTTCAATTTCCTGGTTATGACCATGGAATTGGTTTTGTGTGGTGCAAACCTCAATTTGTTTCGGACACCCCACGCCCTTACATGTTCCAGTATCCCGCTTGCCTGTTGTTCGATGGCAAGGGCGGTATCGCCGTGGAACGCCAGTGTCACATCGTCAGCAAATGCCTGACAATGCACTCCCTTTTCTTCGAGACTTTTAAGCAGGGGATCCAACAACAAGTTCCACAATATCGGTCCAGCTATGGATCCCTGCACGCATCCTTTGCCGTTTGCTGTTACGACCTCCGTACCGCCATATCGGACTCTTACCATTCTTCCTTCCAGGTAGCTATTTATGAGTCTTTTAATGTTGTCCGGACACTCTTCCTCTGCAAGTCTGAGTTTTAGCGCGGGCCACCAGGCGTTATCAAAGGCCCCCTCTATGTCCAGAGACACCACATTTACGATCTTCTTTTCTTCCAGCTTTGCTCGTATGTGTTGCATCAGGGCACAGAGGGAGTCCTCGGTGCTCCTTTGCGGCATGAAACCATATTGGCGCTTGCTCATTCGGGGAAGCAGGTGATGTTTAAGCCGGGCAACTATCATTTTCTCGAAAA
The DNA here is from genome assembly GCF_032362555.1 of Amyelois transitella. Taxonomy (NCBI): domain Eukaryota; kingdom Metazoa; phylum Arthropoda; class Insecta; order Lepidoptera; family Pyralidae; genus Amyelois; species Amyelois transitella. Next base: position 7,439,596 of record NC_083529.1, read on the forward strand.
TTTTTCCCAAAATCGATAACAGTCCGATCGGTCTGTATGACTTGGGAGATGTATAGCTTTCTTTCCCTGGTTTCTTCAGAATAACTACCACCGCTTCCTTCCACTTAGCAGGATAGTAGTGGCATTCCAGACATTTATTGAAAAGCTGCAGGAAGAGTTCCGGGTCATTTTCTATAGCTTTTTGGCAGATATCAGCTGTAAAGTGGTCACCTCCTGGAGCCTTCTTGGGGTTGAAGGATTTTGTGGCGTTTTTTAGTTCCGTCATAGTGAATGCCGGGTCGCATTTTTTATGATGTTCCTCAACATTCATTTTACTGACTGTTTCCCTTATTTCCCGATGGGAATCATTGTCATTTGCCACATCATCCTTGGGATAGAAGGTTCGGGCCAAGAAATCTGCTGATTCCTTCTTGGTTAGTGTCTTCCCCTCTTCCTCCAACGGTATGTCTTCCGCCCGGTGTGCCGTCCTTTGCAAGACCCTGTACAGACCGTCCCATACACTCTCACCCTCTTGTCTTTCGCAAAATGTTTTCCAGCTGCTGGTCTGGGCCTCCACAACCTCAATTTCATATTTCTTTTTCTTTTCCAGATATTCCTCTACCACGGATGCTCTTCGTACTGGCGCCGCGTTCCTAATTCTTCGCCTCAACGTCGCAACTTCTGCCTTCTTCGCTGCGAGATGATCGGACCACCATGGCACGGTGAGTTTTTCTTTTTGTTTTTTCTTAGGTATTGCATGGTTGCACGCTTCAGTTATTATTTTATTTATTTTATGTACTGTGTCTTCTATTTCATTTTTTCCCTCTATTTTTCCTATTTCCGTTTTGTTTATTTTATGTACTTCCTTTAATTCGTTAATTTTTTCTATAAATATTTGCCAATTTGCTTTCCTTGTATTGTACAACCTGGTTGTTCTCTCTACTTGCATTCCTGCAGTCTTCCCTAATTTTATGTTAAATGTGATGCCATTATGATCCGATCCCGTTAAGTCCTCTACGACCCTCCAGTCTTCTATTGCCCCCAGTAGATTTGTCGAGCAAGCTGTAACGTCGACAAAGCTCTTGTACCTTTTATTACCCCTTATTGTGTCGAAGGTAGGCGTTTCGCCTGAATTGAGGACATGAAGACCCAGCTCATGCAGTGTACTAGCCATATCTTCTCCCCTGTGGTCTATCTCTAGGCTTCCCCACCATGAGCTCTTGGCGTTCGCGTCTCCTCCAAGGATCAAGTTTTCCGGCTTGAGCGTACTCACTATTTTATTTAAATGCTCCAGGTATGGATCCAATGTCTTGTCTGGCTCGAAATAACAGGAGATGAGGGTTATTTTCCCAGCTTCAGTTTGTATTTCCGCAACTGTGAAGTTTTCCGTGGTCAGCTTTGGGTGTTGTACGACCGCCAGGTTAGAGTCAAAGACTGCTATTGCAGCTTTAACATTCCCGTCTCTGTTTCCTCTCATGTCCTGGTAGATCCGCACTCCCCCGTAACTCCTCATCCTACCTTCTCTGCCAACATACGGTTCCTGCAGGAGAGCCACCGCAATGTCGCGCTTCTCCGCCTCGATCATCAGCTCAGTGGTTGCTAATTTTTTCCTCTGCAGGTTCGCCTGCACGAACCTGCACAGGCCGTTTCTGCCTGGGGCGCCCTTAGGAGTAAGCTATAGTTGACCGGGCCAATGCATCCCATTTTCGCCGCACTGGGCAGGTTTGGTCGAATGCGTTGTGCTCCCCGCGCTCGAGCTTGCTTCTTATACAGTTTTTGCATTTTGGTGGCTCCCCCGCCAACCAGTCTGCACACTCAGATCTTTGGTGCGGGCCGCCACAATGGCCGCAGAGGTCCTCCTGCTCGGTGCAGTACCTTTTACTGTGTCCGTATCCCAGACAGCGCGTACATTGCACCAGGGGTGATTGATCTTCTACTCTCACCCTCTGTAGATCTATTAACACTGTTTGTTTGACTGTGGCTCTCTGCCATATAGTCGGCGAGACACTAACGACGATGTGGCCAGTATGTGGGTTTCGAGCTTTTTTCCTGTATTTGATTTCTATTCTGTCCTCCCCCTCGTCGAGGCCATGGAAGACATCCCTATTCTGGTTCCTCAGGGCCCTCAGAACCTCTTCGTCTGTATGGACGTTGAGAACACCCCTGAGAACCAGCAGTGGGTCCCTATTCCTGACCTCCTCGACGTTTAGGTCTACCGCATCTACCTGTAGTCTTTGTTTTAGCTTTTCCCGCTCCTCCCTTGTGCCCAGTCCGACTATTATTTTCCTTCCCTTAGCCTTCCTAACCCTTTGAACCTCAATCCATCCCTCTTTCGCATCCATTGCCTCTCTCAATCTGCTCAGCACGCCATCTCCCGTTTCCTGATCGTTCTTTGATGTGACCACAATAGAGTGCAACGTCCTTCTATCATCACGTGTTTTTGCGTCAAGGGGTTTGGGGTTTGCGGTGACACTGGCGTAGGTCGCCGTCGCCCTCTGCAATGTCTCCTTTTGTTCGCCCAGCATTTCCTTGAGCTCCGCCATCCTATTGTTGCTTTCGACCAATAGTCTGGCGTGCTCCTCAAGCTTTGCCGTGTAATTTTCCATTCCTATATTCTCGTTAGTACCAGTGGTACTGCACTGGTCACGACCTGACTCCCGGTCGTCCCCCTTGCCTTTGGCCAACTTCCTATCTGCCTCAGATTCCTTTATTAAGCTAAGGAGTTGATCCAACAGGTTGAGAACTTCTATTTTTATTTCCGTTCTCATGTTCCTAGCTTCATTGAGGGAGTCCACAGCCGCTTTGTGAACCCTCTGTGCCTCTGCTGCTCTCTTTGAGATGATCCCTGGGGACGGGGTCGAAGTCATCGCGTGTTTGGGAGAAATCTGCTTTATGCCTTGGGGCGATGTTATTTTCGTGTTGACTGGGCCTGCCCGCTTTGTTGTTATAGGTTGGGACGCAGAGGAGAAAGTTCTATCTTTTGCGGCAACCTGGACATCAGCGTCCTCCCCTATACTGTGTCTTCCTGTTGTTGTTCTAGGAGATAAATTTTTCCCCATCTTTGCCTTGGCGGGAGTACGGCTGGTTGCATACATAATTTCAATAACACTTAAATAATCAATGCAAGTGTGTCCGTAATTGTTGGAGGCTTCCCCGTGTTAATTGGTTAGTAATTCCAACCAATGTCAGTATTTATTGCAGCCCTGTATATGGGGGCTACAATGTGTAAATGTGTAACTAATATACTAAATACCAATAAAGTTTTCAAAAACAATCGCGTATCTAATAGGTGCTGCTGGAGTTCAAACGAGTCAACAAGTTAATAATGCAGTCCTATATTTTTATTAAATCGTCTGATTGTTAAGTCTGTGTATTACTTGCGATTTATTTACTATTTTTGTAGTATGGCAATTTGTATTATAAACAATATACCACCCAACAAAATGCAAAAAGTCAAACTTTAAAATTTCCTGTTAGGCTCTGTCCAACCCGCGCGGTCCCATGCAATTCATACACTCCGATATCAAAACAAACGACGAGCCGCATTCCAACGGGCCGAGAACAATAGCCTCGTTCAACGCCCGCTATTGCGTCATAAGGAGGCGTGACTTACGGAGCGGCCGACGACCGCACGCGCCCTATTAAGTAACTGTTTGATAGGCACCAGGAAGTTTAGATGGGTATTAGGATTTTTGTATGTTGTTCTGATCTGTATAATTTCTGATATATAATAATAATTAATTTAGAGGGATAGAATAGGGAGGTGAAATATCTTTGTGTGGAATATATATATATAGTGGTTTTTATTTCTATGTCTATATAATTTGGATAGGAATTTGAATAGGGATAAGTTTATATCAAATACTGCCTACAGAGGGACAACCAAGCAGTTTGGTACTCGGAGCTACTACAGGTCTTATATAATTTATTGTGGTTTTTGTCTGAAATTATTGCAGTTTAACATGGGCCGTATGCGTGTATGTATGGTATTCAAGCTTGGCTAATGCGCACCGCGATACGCAATAGGCCGGCACTACCCCTCTCCGTCCGCACCGTGCCTGCTGTTACCAATTTATTGGTGCGGTCTAGGCCTATTTACTGTTATGACAATTTTTTGAATATCTCAGGTGTTATATACTCTATAGTTGTTTAACTCTGCAAAAAGATAGATCCGATATTGGACTTCCTATATTTGCTAATTTTAATATATATTTATAAGTATTTATTACGGCGCAGGTTGGTTCTTGCTTGTTGACAATTTTGCCGACCGCAATATCCTCTGTTTTATTAGAACAAGGGAAAATTAAAGGGGTTGTTTACTCCCGTTAATTTAGGGGGGTGTTAATATAAAATTTGTTAAATTTGTTCAACGCTGAAGCCAATAGTTTTCAAAATAATAAGCTTTTCTGTTTTAAATTTTTTAAGTCCTGAATTAAGGGTTTAAACAGGGTTTTGGGGGTTGGAAACAGATTGGTACCTATTTTTATATATGCCTTAATATGGTGTAATAGTTTAAATTTGGAAAACAGCTCAATTAAAAAAGTCAATTTTTGAATTTTATTTACGTAACTTGCGGTTAGCTTTAGGAGCTAACCGCTTAATTATTTTATATTTTAAGATTTACTGCACCAATCTGTTTGGATTTTTTATATATGATAGGGGAGTAAGCAAGCCCTCAGGGACATATGTTTTTAACAATTAGTTTTTTATTCTAATCTACTATTTACTTCCGCGAAGTTGGAGTATGTCGATTTCCAGAAGAAAATTCGATACTGTCTGATGTTGGCTTGTCCCAGGAAGATGGTCAGGGCCTCGATGGACTTGTTTTCAGCCGAGGCGTCGGGTTTCGGTGGGTCGGTCACGTTGGTCCCCGGAGTTTAGCGGCAATCTGGGAAAAACCGCTGATTGGCCAGCCGGATTTTCCGTCCTGGACGCCTAGCCCGCTTCCGGATTCCGGTGGTTTTCGGCAGGCAGCACCCTGGACAGGTCCCTCACCTGTCGGCAATCGCAGTCCTTCACCGCAGTTCACCAATCCGCCGAAAAACGCCCGTTCACGTATGTTTCGGGAAGACTTCCGATTCTCTTCGCCTTTCCAAGTCCGTAGCTTGGTACCCCGTTCCAGCTGGACACTGGTGAATGTTCCACTGGTTCTTCACTTGTCAATTTTTTCTTGTGTGTGGTTTCACCTTTTTTGATTCACAGCTGCCAAAGTTATTGGTTGGGGAAAAGGCCGTAACGTAATGAGTGCGAACGAAAAGTCCCACTGTGTTGGTGTTCGTGGTCTTATGATTTTGGGACTTTGTCAGGACAAAGTCACGGTCACTATTGACACTTCCACAGTGTTAGTCCGAAAATTTTCCGACACAAAACGTAACTTATTAGCGACGAAAGCCGCGGGGGCGTTTCGCGAGTATATTTGTTTTCGTGTATCTCGTCCGTTTTTGGTCCAATTTCAAAAATTTTTTCACTTATCACTTGATACTTTCTCCGCGAAACTTAAAATATATGTCACTTTTTTATTTTGCTTATAATTAATATTTTCAAGATTTTTAAGCGCGGAGCGGTTCAATTTCGTGGCGCTCGGTACAGCGGACAGAGCGCAACTGGTTAGGTTAGGTTAGGTTAGGTTAGGTTAGGTTAGGTTAGGTTAGGTTAGGTTAGGTTAGGTTAGGTTAGGTTAGGTTAGGTTAGGTTAGGTTAGGTTAGGTTAGGTTAGGTTAGGTTAGGTTAGGTTAGGTTAGGTTAGGTTAGGTTAGGTTAGGTTAGGTTAGGTTAGGTTAGGTTAGGTTAGGTTAGGTTAGGTTAGGTTAGGTTAGGTTAGGTTAGGTTAGGTTAGGTTAGGTTAGGTTAGGTTAGGTTAGGTTAGGTTAGGTTAGGTTAGGTTAGGTTAGGTTAGGTTAGGTTAGGTTAGGTTAGGTTAGGTTAGGTTAGGTTAGGTTAGGTTAGGTTAGGTTAGGTTAGGTTAGGTTAGGTTAGGTTAGGTTAGGTTAGGTTAGGTTAGGTTAGGTTAGGTTAGGTTAGGTTAGGTTAGGTTAGGTTAGGTTAGGTTAGGTTAGGTTAGGTTAGGTTAGGTTAGGTTAGGTTAGGTTAGGTTAGGTTAGGTTAGGTTAGGTTAGGTTAGGTTAGGTTAGGTTAGGTTAGGTTAGGTTAGGTTAGGTTAGGTTAGGTTAGGTTAGGTTAGGTTAGGTTAGGTTAGGTTAGGTTAGGTTAGGTTAGGTTAGGTTAGGTTAGGTTAGGTTAGGTTAGGTTAGGTTAGGTTAGGTTAGGTTAGGTTAGGTTAGGTTAGGTTAGGTTAGGTTAGGTTAGGTTAGGTTAGGTTAGGTTAGGTTAGGTTAGGTTAGGTTAGGTTAGGTTAGGTTAGGTTAGGTTAGGTTAGGTTAGGTTAGGTTAGGTTAGGTTAGGTTAGGTTAGGTTAGGTTAGGTTAGGTTAGGTTAGGTTAGGTTAGGTTAGGTTAGGTTAGGTTAGGTTAGGTTAGGTTAGGTTAGGTTAGGTTAGGTTAGGTTAGGTTAGGTTAGGTTAGGTTAGGTTAGGTTAGGTTAGGTTAGGTTAGGTTAGGTTAGGTTAGGTTAGGTTAGGTTAGGTTAGGTTAGGTTAGGTTAGGTTAGGTTAGGTTAGGTTAGGTTAGGTTAGGTTAGGTTAGGTTAGGTTAGGTTAGGTTAGGTTAGGTTAGGTTAGGTTAGGTTAGGTTAGGTTAGGTTAGGTTAGGTTAGGTTAGGTTAGGTTAGGTTAGGTTAGGTTAGGTTAGGTTAGGTTAGGTTAGGTTAGGTTAGGTTAGGTTAGGTTAGGTTAGGTTAGGTTAGGTTAGGTTAGGTTAGGTTAGGTTAGGTTAGGTTAGGTTAGGTTAGGTTAGGTTAGGTTAGGTTAGGTTAGGTTAGGTTAGGTTAGGTTAGGTTAGGTTAGGTTAGGTTAGGTTAGGTTAGGTTAGGTTAGGTTAGGTTAGGTTAGGTTAGGTTAGGTTAGGTTAGGTTAGGTTAGGTTAGGTTAGGTTAGGTTAGGTTAGGTTAGGTTAGGTTAGGTTAGGTTAGGTTAGGTTAGGTTAGGTTAGGTTAGGTTAGGTTAGGTTAGGTTAGGTTAGGTTAGGTTAGGTTAGGTTAGGTTAGGTTAGGTTAGGTTAGGTTAGGTTAGGTTAGGTTAGGTTAGGTTAGGTTAGGTTAGGTTAGGTTAGGTTAGGTTAGGTTAGGTTAGGTTAGGTTAGGTTAGGTTAGGTTAGGTTAGGTTAGGTTAGGTTAGGTTAGGTTAGGTTAGGTTAGGTTAGGTTAGGTTAGGTTAGGTTAGGTTAGGTTAGGTTAGGTTAGGTTAGGTTAGGTTAGGTTAGGTTAGGTTAGGTTAGGTTAGGTTAGGTTAGGTTAGGTTAGGTTAGGTTAGGTTAGGTTAGGTTAGGTTAGGTTAGGTTAGGTTAGGTTAGGTTAGGTTAGGTTAGGTTAGGTTAGGTTAGGTTAGGTTAGGTTAGGTTAGGTTAGGTTAGGTTAGGTTAGGTTAGGTTAGGTTAGGTTAGGTTAGGTTAGGTTAGGTTAGGTTAGGTTAGGTTAGGTTAGGTTAGGTTAGGTTAGGTTAGGTTAGGTTAGGTTAGGTTAGGTTAGGTTAGGTTAGGTTAGGTTAGGTTAGGTTAGGTTAGGTTAGGTTAGGTTAGGTTAGGTTAGGTTAGGTTAGGTTAGGTTAGGTTAGGTTAGGTTAGGTTAGGTTAGGTTAGGTTAGGTTAGGTTAGGTTAGGTTAGGTTAGGTTAGGTTAGGTTAGGTTAGGTTAGGTTAGGTTAGGTTAGGTTAGGTTAGGTTAGGTTAGGTTAGGTTAGGTTAGGTTAGGTTAGGTTAGGTTAGGTTAGGTTAGGTTAGGTTAGGTTAGGTTAGGTTAGGTTAGGTTAGGTTAGGTTAGGTTAGGTTAGGTTAGGTTAGGTTAGGTTAGGTTAGGTTAGGTTAGGTTAGGTTAGGTTAGGTTAGGTTAGGTTAGGTTAGGTTAGGTTAGGTTAGGTTAGGTTAGGTTAGGTTAGGTTAGGTTAGGTTAGGTTAGGTTAGGTTAGGTTAGGTTAGGTTAGGTTAGGTTAGGTTAGGTTAGGTTAGGTTAGGTTAGGTTAGGTTAGGTTAGGTTAGGTTAGGTTAGGTTAGGTTAGGTTAGGTTAGGTTAGGTTAGGTTAGGTTAGGTTAGGTTAGGTTAGGTTAGGTTAGGTTAGGTTAGGTTAGGTTAGGTTAGGTTAGGTTAGGTTAGGTTAGGTTAGGTTAGGTTAGGTTAGGTTAGGTTAGGTTAGGTTAGGTTAGGTTAGGTTAGGTTAGGTTAGGTTAGGTTAGGTTAGGTTAGGTTAGGTTAGGTTAGGTTAGGTTAGGTTAGGTTAGGTTAGGTTAGGTTAGGTTAGGTTAGGTTAGGTTAGGTTAGGTTAGGTTAGGTTAGGTTAGGTTAGGTTAGGTTAGGTTAGGTTAGGTTAGGTTAGGTTAGGTTAGGTTAGGTTAGGTTAGGTTAGGTTAGGTTAGGTTAGGTTAGGTTAGGTTAGGTTAGGTTAGGTTAGGTTAGGTTAGGTTAGGTTAGGTTAGGTTAGGTTAGGTTAGGTTAGGTTAGGTTAGGTTAGGTTAGGTTAGGTTAGGTTAGGTTAGGTTAGGTTAGGTTAGGTTAGGTTAGGTTAGGTTAGGTTAGGTTAGGTTAGGTTAGGTTAGGTTAGGTTAGGTTAGGTTAGGTTAGGTTAGGTTAGGTTAGGTTAGGTTAGGTTAGGTTAGGTTAGGTTAGGTTAGGTTAGGTTAGGTTAGGTTAGGTTAGGTTAGGTTAGGTTAGGTTAGGTTAGGTTAGGTTAGGTTAGGTTAGGTTAGGTTAGGTTAGGTTAGGTTAGGTTAGGTTAGGTTAGGTTAGGTTAGGTTAGGTTAGGTTAGGTTAGGTTAGGTTAGGTTAGGTTAGGTTAGGTTAGGTTAGGTTAGGTTAGGTTAGGTTAGGTTAGGTTAGGTTAGGTTAGGTTAGGTTAGGTTAGGTTAGGTTAGGTTAGGTTAGGTTAGGTTAGGTTAGGTTAGGTTAGGTTAGGTTAGGTTAGGTTAGGTTAGGTTAGGTTAGGTTAGGTTAGGTTAGGTTAGGTTAGGTTAGGTTAGGTTAGGTTAGGTTAGGTTAGGTTAGGTTAGGTTAGGTTAGGTTAGGTTAGGTTAGGTTAGGTTAGGTTAGGTTAGGTTAGGTTAGGTTAGGTTAGGTTAGGTTAGGTTAGGTTAGGTTAGGTTAGGTTAGGTTAGGTTAGGTTAGGTTAGGTTAGGTTAGGTTAGGTTAGGTTAGGTTAGGTTAGGTTAGGTTAGGTTAGGTTAGGTTAGGTTAGGTTAGGTTAGGTTAGGTTAGGTTAGGTTAGGTTAGGTTAGGTTAGGTTAGGTTAGGTTAGGTTAGGTTAGGTTAGGTTAGGTTAGGTTAGGTTAGGTTAGGTTAGGTTAGGTTAGGTTAGGTTAGGTTAGGTTAGGTTAGGTTAGGTTAGGTTAGGTTAGGTTAGGTTAGGTTAGGTTAGGTTAGGTTAGGTTAGGTTAGGTTAGGTTAGGTTAGGTTAGGTTAGGTTAGGTTAGGTTAGGTTAGGTTAGGTTAGGTTAGGTTAGGTTAGGTTAGGTTAGGTTAGGTTAGGTTAGGTTAGGTTAGGTTAGGTTAGGTTAGGTTAGGTTAGGTTAGGTTAGGTTAGGTTAGGTTAGGTTAGGTTAGGTTAGGTTAGGTTAGGTTAGGTTAGGTTAGGTTAGGTTAGGTTAGGTTAGGTTAGGTTAGGTTAGGTTAGGTTAGGTTAGGTTAGGTTAGGTTAGGTTAGGTTAGGTTAGGTTAGGTTAGGTTAGGTTAGGTTAGGTTAGGTTAGGTTAGGTTAGGTTAGGTTAGGTTAGGTTAGGTTAGGTTAGGTTAGGTTAGGTTAGGTTAGGTTAGGTTAGGTTAGGTTAGGTTAGGTTAGGTTAGGTTAGGTTAGGTTAGGTTAGGTTAGGTTAGGTTAGGTTAGGTTAGGTTAGGTTAGGTTAGGTTAGGTTAGGTTAGGTTAGGTTAGGTTAGGTTAGGTTAGGTTAGGTTAGGTTAGGTTAGGTTAGGTTAGGTTAGGTTAGGTTAGGTTAGGTTAGGTTAGGTTAGGTTAGGTTAGGTTAGGTTAGGTTAGGTTAGGTTAGGTTAGGTTAGGTTAGGTTAGGTTAGGTTAGGTTAGGTTAGGTTAGGTTAGGTTAGGTTAGGTTAGGTTAGGTTAGGTTAGGTTAGGTTAGGTTAGGTTAGGTTAGGTTAGGTTAGGTTAGGTTAGGTTAGGTTAGGTTAGGTTAGGTTAGGTTAGGTTAGGTTAGGTTAGGTTAGGTTAGGTTAGGTTAGGTTAGGTTAGGTTAGGTTAGGTTAGGTTAGGTTAGGTTAGGTTAGGTTAGGTTAGGTTAGGTTAGGTTAGGTTAGGTTAGGTTAGGTTAGGTTAGGTTAGGTTAGGTTAGGTTAGGTTAGGTTAGGTTAGGTTAGGTTAGGTTAGGTTAGGTTAG
>NC_083530.1:0-12500 GCF_032362555.1 Amyelois transitella
TAACTCCCAGAGGAAAACTTAAAAAAAAAAAAAAAAAAAAAAAAAACCTAACCTAACCTAACCTAACCTAACCTAACCTAACCTAACCTAACCTAACCTAACCTAACCTAACCTAACCTAACCTAACCTAACCTAACCTAACCTAACCTAACCTAACCTAACCTAACCTAACCTAACCTAACCTAACCTAACCTAACCTAACCTAACCTAACCTAACCTAACCTAACCTAACCTAACCTAACCTAACCTAACCTAACCTAACCTAACCTAACCTAACCTAACCTAACCTAACCTAACCTAACCTAACCTAACCTAACCTAACCTAACCTAACCTAACCTAACCTAACCTAACCTAACCTAACCTAACCTAACCTAACCTAACCTAACCTAACCTAACCTAACCTAACCTAACCTAACCTAACCTAACCTAACCTAACCTAACCTAACCGATCCCATCTTTTGTGTGTCCACCCCTGATTGTGATACCTTGATCTCTTCGTCTTGTTGCCGCCATCAGTTCTGCATACCAGTTTTCTCCATCCCGTCGAATTTTTCATACTATTTTGTCATTTTTCTTCTTTAACGGTTTTTCTGCCATACAAATACTCATTTTCGTCCATAAACCAAATTTTTCTTCCGGACCCCCCCCTAATTACTTCTGTTTAGTGTTCCGGCTGCCTACCCCGTCATTTTGAGCCATCCCCGGACAAAATACGCGAGAAATTCGCTAAGTTTTTCGTAGTTTAGTAGTTTCAGATTACAAAAAACACACATTTTTGTCGATATCTCAAATTTTTTCTATCAAAAATAGTTTAGTAGTTTCTGTCTATCATCCCTCTCGTCACCCCGCTTCTTTTGACACCCCAACTTTTCAAATCCGTTCAGTAGTTTTTTAATTATTAATTTTTTTCGTTTTTTAAATACCTACCGAGGTTACCTTATACCTCGCACCCATATATCGGCATCCCATCTTTTGTGTGTCCACCCCTGATTGTGATACCTTGATCTCTTCGTCTTGTTGCCGCCATCAGTTCTGCATACCAGTTTTCTCCATCCCGTCGAATTTTTCATACTATTTTGTCATTTTTCTTCTTTAACGGTTTTTCTGCCATACAAATACTCATTTTCGTCCATAAACCAAATTTTTCTTCCGGACCCCCCCCTAATTACTTCTGTTTAGTGTTCCGGCTGCCTACCCCGTCATTTTGAGCCATCCCCGGACAAAATACGCGAGAAATTCGCCCCCCCGCCCACCCTAGTTTCATCAGCTAGGTAAATTCTGCTTGCCGACGTAAGTCGAAAACGAAAATCGACTTTTTTCCCTGGGGAATTTTTTCGTTTTCGGCTATTGCTTAGTGTTGGTCCCGTCCTAAAATTAGTCTCTAAGTTGATTTTATCTGTCTAGAAGTCATAGTTTATTTACACAGTCAGTTTTTGTTCTACGAATTTTGGTGAATTCTCAAAGTCTACCGACGAGACCATGGGGCTCACCCGGTCTCCGACTCGTAAGGAGGCGACCACTCGACCTCCTCCTGCACCCCCCAACCGCCCTTCGCGGTCTTCTTCACCAGTGGCAGGCAATTCCAGGGCCTCCCCAACTACGGCTAGCCCCCCCGAACGCACTCGACCGTACATAGCGCCCATAAGTGAGATGGATGAGGAGGATCTCTTAACTCCCAGCGTAGACTTCCAATTATCCCCCGAACCAGACATGCCCCACCTTCGGTACATGTCTGACACTGAAACACCCGAAGTGAGTGACGCTACTGCCTCCTCCTCACAAACGTCCACCAAAGCTGTGCCCCCACCCCCTCGTAAACCTACCGCAACCAAGACCAGCAAATCCTCCAGTATGGTGATCGAACTACCCGCTCGTTTCGAGGACGTGAAGAGTCTCGACTCCTTCATGGCGGTAGTCACCAAACTGACATACACCATCAACAAGGCCGTTAATGAGGGGAAAAGCGTTACTGCCACCAACAAGCGGCTCATTGCGGCCGCGGCGCAGGAGATCCAAAGATCTGCTCAGGCGCTGGTTAAGGTCAACGAGGCCGAACCAGCCACAGTTCCTCCGAGTGCCGAGGTTCTCCCGGACAAGAGCTCACTAGTCTCGGTCATTCGGGAATGCATTCGTGAGGAACTCAAAGCAATGTCACCGGCTCCCACCACCACCATTACCCCTTCCCCACCAGTGCCTACCAAATCTTTTGCCGCGGCCGTGGCGTCGTCACCCTTCCCGAAACTCCCTACTCCCCCGTCGCGCACCCTACCTTCAATTATCGTCAAGGCCAAGGAGGCTGGCGATAAGCAACCGGTGGTGCTCGACGAATGGAAGAAGAAAATCTCGTTCCGCAATACCACCTTTGCTCCATCCAAAGTCAAGCCCCTGCGCCAAAATATGTTGAAGGTAGAGTTTGACACTATAGAGCAACGTAACGAGGTGTTGCATAAAGTGAATAATGTCCCAAGCATAGTTGCCGAAGAAGCCAAACCCCGTCGCCCCCTCATCATCCTTAAGGGAGTCAGCAAAGACATTCAAAGAGAGGAACTGGTCGACATTGTGAGCCACCAAAATCAAGTCTCCAAGGAGGATATCCGCCTCTGTTTTCTCCTTAAGAACCGTAATGAGCGGTACTTCAACGCGGTGTTGGAGGTCGCCCCGTCGATCCGGCGCAGGCTGGTGGATGGGGAGCGCGTTAATGTGGACCACCAGAGGGTGCATGTGGCGGACTTCAGCCGATTTGTGCAGTGCTATAAATGCCTGCAATTCGGGCACACCAATAACAAGTGCACCGCTGAATGTCAACCGTGTGCCCACTGTGGCTCCACCGCACATAATATCAGCTCGTGCCCCGACCGTGCAGACCCCAACAAAAAGTGCTGCTACAATTGTAAAGCTTTGCGAGGCACCAACACCAACCACTCCGCCACTGACAACCAATTATGCCCCAGGATCGTAAATGCAATCAAATCTTTACAAGAGAGCACCGACTATGGGTACTAATCATACGTTGGTGCCTCTTTAGTGATTAAACCTCTTCAAGCATAATATTTATCAGTTCCTACCACAATAGCCGGAAAAGATTTACAACAACAACAATGATGTGCATAAATACAAAACAGACTTTTAACGTAAACTTGTCTTCCGAAATTTCAAAAATGCAGCAAGATATATCACAGATCATAGATCAAATATCATATAGTAGTTTACATAATAGTTTAATGCAGATAAATGGCACCCAATTAACCAACCATAAAATATTTCACAGAGCATGCAATAATTCCAAATATATTCTCTCATTTAAGCAAAAATAGTATAATATATGTAACATATTTAACTCCACGCATAATAGCAAAGATGTAAACCTGTATCAAATAGCAGGTGCCCATCGGCGCGACTTGTGTTTTCAATAAACCTGAAAAACCCAATCGTATAACATATTACCAACATAATGCTTAAGCATATTAAAAAAAAAAAAAAAAAAAAAAAAAAAACCTAACCTAACCTAACCTAACCTAACCTAACCTAACCTAACCTAACCTAACCTAACCTAACCTAACCTAACCTAACCTAACCTAACCTAACCTAACCTAACCTAACCTAACCTAACCTAACCTAACCTAACCTAACCTAACCTAACCTAACCTAACCTAACCTAACCTAACCTAACCTAACCTAACCTAACCTAACCTAACCTAACCTAACCTAACCTAACCTAACCTAACCTAACCTAACCTAACCTAACCTAACCTAACCTAACCTAACCTAACCTAACCTAACCTAACCTAACCTAACCTAACCTAACCTAACCTAACCTAACCTAACCTAACCTAACCTAACCTAACCTAACCTAACCTAACCTAACCTAACCTAACCTAACCTAACCTAACCTAACCTAACCTAACCTAACCTAACCTAACCTAACCTAACCTAACCTAACCTAACCTAACCTAACCTAACCTAACCTAACCTAACCTAACCTAACCTAACCTAACCTAACCTAACCTAACCTAACCTAACCTAACCTAACCTAACCTAACCTAACCTAACCTAACCTAACCTAACCTAACCTAACCTAACCTAACCTAACCTAACCTAACCTAACCTAACCTAACCTAACCTAACCTAACCTAACCTAACCTAACCTAACCTAACCTAACCTAACCTAACCTAACCTAACCTAACCTAACCTAACCTAACCTAACCTAACCTAACCTAACCTAACCTAACCTAACCTAACCTAACCTAACCTAACCTAACCTAACCTAACCTAACCTAACCTAACCTAACCTAACCTAACCTAACCTAACCTAACCTAACCTAACCTAACCTAACCTAACCTAACCTAACCTAACCCAGTCTGCTTCGAGCCGTCGTGGAGTGCAGACGTGCTCCGATGCGCTCCGCAAAATAAAATTCGTAAATAATTTTTAAAATTCTGAAAAAATTGTTAAAAAATAAGAAAAAAGTGTATTAAGTGTCAGTGATACTGTGAAAATACCTGGGACGCACCACTCTTCGGTGGACTGACCTGGATCGAGAGGAAGCTTCAGGAATTCGTGCAACGCTGCTCGGGCTTGCACGTGGCATTAGTTAAGGTTTTTAAATACGTTTTATCTTGTGACCCTCTCGATTTTATCCATTTTATTTTTACATTCACGTAGTATCGTATTTACAACTTTTACAAATTTAATTTTATAACATGACGCTGAACCGTACACCGAAATCTGTATCTTTCAAAAATACAGCGACAGATGTCGCCTTCCAAATATCCCCCACTGAATTTAGTAACCATGGCTCCCCGTCGGACTCCCCCGTCAGAGTGTCCTCAGACGAGGAATGGGGTACTCCTAGAACAAAGAGCAAATACATACAGTATCTCCCAAAAACACCCCTCCTCAAAGAGGAAAGAAGAAGACCAAGACTGACGGATGATGAGAGAGACGAACTGGGCGGAAACATCCGTGATTTACTGGCAGCGGTTATGGAAGAGGTTTGCACGGCGCAGAGGATCAAAAGGACAACGAAAGACTCAGTCGTCAGTAAACTGAAAGAAGCGGATGGCCTGGTGTGTGATCTGGCTGTTTATCAAGAACTTCAGAATATCACGCCAGGTCAGCGGCCCTGCGTTCGAACACAGACCTCCCCTATCCCACAGGAGTCGAAGACATCAGAGCTGGAGAACTTCCTTCAACCACTGGTGGACAGACTGGAGGAAAACTCCAGAAATATACAAGCAATAAAAGAAATGATGGACCGCCAAAGTGAAAATAAGGAAGAAAATAGACCAGCGCAACCCTCACAATCTCCGACATATTCAGAGGTCGTAGCCGCTTCTCTAGGAAAGCCCATCACGTTGCATTCCGTTATTGTAGATGACAAGCAGGGAATGGCAACCAGTGAGGAGGTCATCGAGAGGATAAGAGAAGTGGCAAACGAAGGCGGAGAATGGATCAAGATTGAACGGGTGAGGAAAACAAGGGATCGAAAATTAATTATAAGTTGTAAAACAAAAGAGGGTAGGGAAAAATTAAAGGGTAGGATAGAAAAAATTGACAACCTGCGAATAAAGGAGGTAGACAACAAAAATCCTCTTCTGATTCTGAAAAACGTTTTAAAAAGTAACAAGAATGAACAAATAATTAGCAAATTGACTGAACAAAATAGTAAACAACTTAAAGTGCTCAAGGAGGAAGAAAAAGAAATACAAGTAAAGTTCCGGAAAAAATCGAGGAACCCGCTGCTGGAGCACGTGGTGCTAAGTGTTCCACCCAAGCTATGGAGGGCGGCTGTCGGGGCCGGCTCAGTGCGCATCGGTATGCAGCGGATCCAGGCGGAGGACTATTCTCCGCTGGTCCAATGCTCGATGTGCCTGGGCTACGGCCACGGCAGGCGCCATTGCAAGGAGACGGTGGAAAGGTGCTGCCATTGTGGTGGGCAGCATCAGAGGGCGGTGTGCCAGGCCTGGATGGCGGGAGCCGTCCCATCGTGCCTGAACTGCCGCTCGGACGGAAACGCGGTGAGTAATCACAACGCTTTTAGTTCCGAGTGTCAGGTCAGGCAAAGGTGGGAGGCTCTCGCCAGATCCAGGATTGCATACGCATAGACGATGATACGTGGTCTCTCGGCGTGTCGTGGCTGACCGGTATTGCAATATTAATGATTAGCATTACATAAGGCAATAAAACAAGGCGGGTCGCGGCATGTCCCTGGGGCCATGGTCAAGTGTCTGGTGCCAACGCTACACTAATGTGGTTCCGATCCAGGGAATAGTGCTATTCACTGGGTCGAAAACATGTGTAAATAATTTTATGCAATGATAACAAAAAATTTTAGAAGTGACACACATAGGTTATATTAACGTAGTAAATTAAGATTCGGCTGTTACAGTTTTTAGATAGTTTAAGTTTGACGATGAAAATATATATGTATACCAATTTTAATAAATGACTAGAATAATAAAAATGACGGTAGTTTATATAAATGTGATATTAGCATATATAAGGTATACAAATTGAATAGAAAGTACAAACTTATTAAGAAAGAGCAAATCATGCTCGTAAAATGTTTGTTTACGAAAATTATGTTAACATAAAAACAATTGAGTTATTGACCAGTAAAACAATACAAAGTGTATAAATAAATAGTTGCAAGGAAATTTTATAAATGATATTAATTATAGCTTAATAGGCATTGTTTATTGAGTGTCTCCTAGAATAGTTTAAATTTATGACGGGAAGTGAATGTAAGAGAGACGTAGAATAAGACATTATCAGCGACAAGAAAACTTGCGAAAATACTACTGTGTACAGACAATTATATGATATATTGTAAAAATAGAAGTAGACTAAGTGTAGTATTAAGTCAAGTTGTAGTTTTCATATACTTTGTAGATAAAAAATGTGTGACAATGGCCCTGATCATGTTAGGGAATACTGGTAATAAACTCCCCCTGGGTGTGGTGTAACACCCAGGGGAAAACTAAAAAAAAAAAAAAAAAAAAAACCTAACCTAACCTAACCTAACCTAACCTAACCTAACCTAACCTAACCTAACCTAACCTAACCTAACCTAACCTAACCTAACCTAACCTAACCTAACCTAACCTAACCTAACCTAACCTAACCTAACCTAACCTAACCTAACCTAACCTAACCTAACCTAACCTAACCTAACCTAACCTAACCTAACCTAACCTAACCTAACCTAACCTAACCTAACCTAACCTAACCTAACCTAACCTAACCTAACCTAACCTAACCTAACCTAACCTAACCTAACCTAACCTAACCTAACCTAACCTAACCTAACCTAACCTAACCTAACCTAACCTAACCTAACCTAACCTAACCTAACCTAACCTAACCTAACCTAACCTAACCTAACCTAACCTAACCTAACCTAACCTAACCTAACCTAACCTAACCTAACCTAACCTAACCTAACCTAACCTAACCTAACCTAACCTAACCTAACCTAACCTAACCTAACCTAACCTAACCTAACCTAACCTAACCTAACCTAACCTAACCTAACCTAACCTAACCTAACCTAACCTAACCTAACCTAACCTAACCTAACCTAACCTAACCTAACCTAACCAAACAAGATATTTTATAAAATGTAAGAAATAATTGTGTTAGGTGATAATTTTATGACTCAGATACTAATGACTATAGTTGTTCGGTTTAATAGTTAGTAATAAGTTTACAACATTAGATAAGTAATTAATTTTTATCATTTTAAATAGCCTGACATAAAATATAGTAATAAGACACTGTACAAATCAAAAATGTATGGAAAATAAAATAGAACAATGACCAATATAACAGTGACTAAATAGTTGAAGGCAAATGTACAATATTTATATTGTAAACAAGTAGCAAAATCATGCTATGTACGACAATTATACAAAATGTATGAAATATGTGATTAGATTACAAAGTTATTGACCAGTATGGAAAAAATATGACAAAGATGCAAGGAAAGATGTAGATGTATATGTAGTGTTAGAAAGAAGAAATAAATGTTAAATAAGTATAAGATAATGCAAGAAAAACATAAGGTATAAAACTTAAGAATAGATAATTCACTGTATGTTTAAGAAGCAGACTAATTTAGTAATTAAGTAATGCAAAAGTTGTCATATATAATGTAAATTAACAATGTCTAATAATGTCTCTGTTCATCATGACAGGGGATACTGGCAATAAACTCCCCCCGGGTGTGGTGTAACACCCGGGGGAAAACTTAAAAAAAAAAAAAAAAAAAAAAACCTAACCTAACCTAACCTAACCTAACCTAACCTAACCTAACCTAACCTAACCTAACCTAACCTAACCTAACCTAACCTAACCTAACCTAACCTAACCTAACCTAACCTAACCTAACCTAACCTAACCTAACCTAACCATGAATTGCATGGGACCGCGCGGGTTAGACAGAGCCTAACAGGAAATTTTAAACTTTGACTTTTTGCATTTTGTTGGGTGGTATATTGTTTATAATACAAATTGCCATACTACAAAAATAGTAAATAAATCATAAGTATTACACAGACTTAACAATCAGACGATTAATAAAATATAGGACTGCATTATTAACTTGTCGACTCGTTTGAATTCCAGCAGCACCTATTAGATACGCGATTGTTTTGGAACTTTATTGGTATTTAGTATTAATTACACATTTACACATTGTAGCCCCCATATACAGGGCTGCAATAAATACTGACACTGGTTGGAATTACCAACCAATTAACACGGGGAAGCCTCCAACAATTACTGACACACTTGCATTGATTATTTAAGTGTTATTGAAATCATGTATGCAACCAGCCGTACTCCCGCCAAGGCAAAGATGGGGAAAAATCTATCTCCTAGAACAACAACAGGAAGACACAGTATAGGGGAGGACGCTGATGTCCAGGTTGCCGCAAAGGATAGAACCTTCTCCTCTGCGTCCCAACCTATAACAACAAAGCGGGCAGGCCCAGTCAACACGAAAATAACATCGCCCCAAGGCATAAAGCAGATTTCTCCCAAACACGCGATGACTTCGACCCCGTCCCCAGGGATCATCTCAAAGAGAGCAGCAGAGGCACAGAGGGTTCACAAAGCGGCTGTGGATTCCCTCAACGAAGCTAGGAACATGAGAACGGAAATAAAAATAGAAGTTCTCAACCTGTTGGATCAACTCCTTAGCTTAATAAAGGAATCTGAGGCAGATAGGAAGTTGGCCAAAGGCAAGGGGGACGACCGGGAGTCAGGTCGTGAACAGTGCAGTACCACTGGTACTAACGCGAATATAGGAATGGAAAATTACACGGCAAAACTTGAGGAGCACGCCAGACTATTGGCTGAAAGCAACAGTAGGATGGCGGAGCTCAAGGAAATGCTGGGCGAACAAAAGGAGACATTGCAGAGGGCGACGGCGACCTACGCCAGTGTCACCGCAAACCCCAAACCCCTAGACGCAAAAACACGTGATGATAGAAGGACGTTGCACTCTATTGTGGTCACATCAAAGAACGATCAGGAAACGGGAGATGGCGTGCTGAGCAGATTGAGAGAGGCAATGGATGCGAAAGAAGGATGGATTGAGGTTCAAAGGGTTAGGAAGGCTAAAGGAAGAAAAATAATAGTCGGACTGGGCACAAGGGAGGAGCGTGAAAAGCTAAAACAAAGACTACAGGTAGATGCGGTAGACCTAAACGTCGAGGAGGTCAGGAATAGGGACCCATTGCTGGTTCTCAGGGGTGTTCTCAACGTCCATACAGACGAAGAGGTTCTGAGGGCCCTGAGGAACCAGAATAGGGATGTCTTCCAAGGCCTCGACGAGGGGGAGGACAGAATAGAAATCAAATATAGGAAAAAAGCTCGAAACCCACATACTGGTCATATCGTCGTTAGTGTCTCGCCGACTATATGGCAGAGAGCCACAGTCAAACAAACAGTGTTAATAGATCTACAGAGGGTGAGAGTAGAAGATCAATCACCCCTGGTGCAATGTACGCGCTGTCTGGGATACGGACATAGTAAAAGGTACTGCACCGAGCAGGAGGACCTCTGCGGCCATTGTGGCGGCCCGCACCAAAGATCTGAGTGTGCGGACTGGTTAGCGGGGGAGCCGCCAAAATGCAAAAACTGTATAAGAAGCAAGCTCGAGCGCGGGGAGCACAACGCATTCGACCAAACTTGCCCAGTGCGGCGAAAATGGGATGCACTGGCCCGGTCAACTATAGCTTACTCCTAAGGGCGCCCCAGGCAGAAACGGCCTGTGCAGGTTCGTGCAGGCGAACCTGCAGAGGAAAAAATTAGCAACCACTGAGCTGATGATCGAGGCGGAGAAGCGCGACATTGCGGTGGCCCTTTTGCAGGAACCGTATGTCGGCAGAGAGGGTAGGATGAGGAGTTACGGGGGAGTGCGAATCTACCAGGACATGAGAGGAAACAGAGACGGGAATGTTAAAGCTGCAATAGCAGTCTTTGACTCTAACCTGGTGGTCGTACAACACCCAAAGCTGACCACGGAAAACTTTACAGTTGTGGAAATACAAACTGAAGCTGGGAAAATAACCCTCATCTCCTGTTATTTCGAGCCAGACAAGACATTAGATCCATACCTGGAGCATTTAAATAAAATAGTGAGTACGCTCAAGCCGGAAAACTTGATCCTTGGAGGAGACGCGAACGCCAAGAGCTCATGGTGGGGAAGCCTAGAGATAGACCACAGGGGAGAAGATATGGCTAGTACACTGCATGAGCTGGGTCTTCATGTCCTCAATTCAGGCGAAACGCCTACCTTCGACACAATAAGAGGTAATAAAAGATATAAGAGCTTTGTCGATGTAACAGCTTGCTCGACAAACCTACTGGGTGCAATAGACGGCTGGAAGGTAGTAGAAGACTTGACGGGATCGGATCATAATGGCATCACATTTAACATAAAATTAGGAAAGACTGCAGGAATGCAAGTAGAGAGAACAACCAGGTTGTACAATACAAGGAAAGCAAATTGGCAAATATTTATAGAAAAAATTAACGAATTAAAGGAGGTACATAAAATAAACAAAACGGAAATAGAAAAAATAGAGGGAATAATTGAAATAGAAGACACAGTTCACAAAATAAATAAAATAATAACTGAAGCGTGCAACCATGCAATACCTAAGAAAAAACAAAAAGAAAAACTTACCGTGCCATGGTGGTCCGATCATCTCGCAGCGAAGAAGGCAGAAGTAGCGACGTTGAGGCGAAGAATTAGGAACGCGGCGCCAGTACGAAGAGCATCCGTGGTAGAGGAATACCTGGAAAAGAAAAAGAAATATGAAATTGAGGTTGTGGAGGCCCAGACCAGCAGCTGGAAAACATTTTGCGAAAGACAAGAGGGTGAGAGTGTATGGGACGGTCTGTACAGGGTCTTGCAAAGGACGGCACACCGGGCGGAAGACATACCGTTGGAGGAAGAGGGGAAGACACTAACCATGAAGGAATCAGCAGATTTCTTGGCCCGAACCTTCTATCCTAAGGATGATGTGGCAAATGACAATGATTCCCATCGGGAAATAAGGGAGACAGTCAGCAAAATGAATGTTGAGGAACATCATAAAAAATGCGACCCGGCATTCACTATGACGGAACTAAAAAACGCCACAAAATCCTTTAACCCCAAGAAGGCTCCAGGAGGTGACCACTTTACAGCTGATATCTGCCAAAAAGCTATAGAAAATGACCCGGAACTCTTCCTGCAACTTTTCAATAAATGTCTGGAATGCCACTACTATCCTGCTAAGTGGAAGGAAGCGGTGGTAGTTATTCTGAAGAAACCAGGGAAAGAAAGCTATACATCTCCCAAGTCATACAGACCAATCGGACTGCTATCGATTTTGGGAAAAATTTTCGAGAAAATGATAGTTGCCAGGCTTAAACATCACCTGCTTCCCCGAATGAGCAAGCGCCAATATGGTTTCATGCCACAAAGGAGCACCGAGGACTCCCTCTGTGCCCTGATGCAACACATACGAGCAAAGCTAGAAGAAAAGAAGATCGTAAATGTGGTGTCTCTGGACATAGAGGGGGCCTTTGATAACGCCTGGTGGCCCGCGCTAAAACTCAGACTTGCAGAGGAAGAGTGTCCGGACAACATCAAAAGACTCATAAATAGCTACCTGGAAGGAAGAACGGTAAGAGTCCGATATGGCGGCACGGAGGTCGTAACAGCAACCGGCAAAGGATGCGTGCAGGGATCCATAGCTGGACCGATATTGTGGAACTTGTTGTTGGATCCCCTGCTTAAAAGTCTCGAAGAAAAGGGAGTGCATTGTCAGGCATTTGCTGACGACGTGACACTGGCGTTCCACGGCGACACCGCCCTTGCCATCGAACAACAGGCAAGCGGGATACTGGAACATGTAAGGGCGTGGGGTGTCCGAAACAAATTGAGGTTTGCACCACACAAAACCAATTCCATGGTTATAACCAGGAAATTGAAATATGAC
>NC_083530.1:17500-27500 GCF_032362555.1 Amyelois transitella
ATACAAACCGAGTTTACCTTATACCTCGGACCCATAGAACGGTCACCCATCTCTTGCGTGTCCATACCCAATTGTGATACACCAATCTCTTCGTCTCGACGCGGCCATCTATCCTGCACATTCGTTGTCTCCATTCCCGTTTGTTTTTGGTACTTTTTCGGCGTTTTTCTTTTCTAACGGTTTTTTCGCTATTTCTATACCTACTTCCCTCCCAAAACTTCATTTTTCCCTCCGAACTCCCTCTTTTTACTTCCGAATATCATTCCTGCTGCCTATCCCTTCATTTTGCGCCATTCCCCGTTAAAATCCGTCCCAATTTCGCTTAGTTATTCTGTTTTTAGTCGTTTCAGCCTTCGAAATTCACACTTTTTTCCGTCTAATTTAATTTTTTTCTATCAAACCGTGTCTAAGTAGTTTCTGCCTATCATCCCGGTCGTTATTCCCCGTATTTTGACATATCAATCTTTAAAATCTGTTCAGTAGTTTTTCAGTTATTAATTATTTTCGATATTTTTCATACAAACCGAGTTTACCTTATACCTCGGACCCATAGAACGGTCACCCATCTCTTGCGTGTCCATACCCAATTGTGATACACCAATCTCTTCGTCTCGACGCGGCCATCTATCCTGCACATTCGTTGTCTCCATTCCCGTTTGTTTTTGGTACTTTTTCGGCGTTTTTCTTTTCTAACGGTTTTTTCGCTATTTCTATACCTACTTCCCTCCCAAAACTTCATTTTTCCCTCCGAACTCCCTCTTTTTACTTCCGAATATCATTCCTGCTGCCTATCCCTTCATTTTGCGCCATTCCCCGTTAAAATCCGTCCCAATTTCGCTTAGTTATTCTGTTTTTAGTCGTTTCAGCCTTCGAAATTCACACTTTTTTCCGTCTAATTTAATTTTTTTCTATCAAACCGTGTCTAAGTAGTTTCTGCCTATCATCCCGGTCGTTATTCCCCGTATTTTGACATATCAATCTTTAAAATCTGTTCAGTAGTTTTTCAGTTATTAATTATTTTCGATATTTTTCATACAAACCGAGTTTACCTTATACCTCGGACCCATAGAACGGTCACCCATCTCTTGCGTGTCCATACCCAATTGTGATACACCAATCTCTTCGTCTCGACGCGGCCATCTATCCTGCACATTCGTTGTCTCCATTCCCGTTTGTTTTTGGTACTTTTTCGGCGTTTTTCTTTTCTAACGGTTTTTTCGCTATTTCTATACCTACTTCCCTCCCAAAACTTCATTTTTCCCTCCGAACTCCCTCTTTTTACTTCCGAATATCATTCCTGCTGCCTATCCCTTCATTTTGCGCCATTCCCCGTTAAAATCCGTCCCAATTTCGCTTAGTTATTCTGTTTTTAGTCGTTTCAGCCTTCGAAATTCACACTTTTTTCCGTCTAATTTAATTTTTTTCTATCAAACCGTGTCTAAGTAGTTTCTGCCTATCATCCCGGTCGTTATTCCCCGTATTTTGACATATCAATCTTTAAAATCTGTTCAGTAGTTTTTCAGTTATTAATTATTTTCGATATTTTTCATACAAACCGAGTTTACCTTATACCTCGGACCCATAGAACGGTCACCCATCTCTTGCGTGTCCATACCCAATTGTGATACACCAATCTCTTCGTCTCGACGCGGCCATCTATCCTGCACATTCGTTGTCTCCATTCCCGTTTGTTTTTGGTACTTTTTCGGCGTTTTTCTTTTCTAACGGTTTTTTCGCTATTTCTATACCTACTTCCCTCCCAAAACTTCATTTTTCCCTCCGAACTCCCTCTTTTTACTTCCGAATATCATTCCTGCTGCCTATCCCTTCATTTTGCGCCATTCCCCGTTAAAATCCGTCCCAATTTCGCTTAGTTATTCTGTTTTTAGTCGTTTCAGCCTTCGAAATTCACACTTTTTTCCGTCTAATTTAATTTTTTTCTATCAAACCGTGTCTAAGTAGTTTCTGCCTATCATCCCGGTCGTTATTCCCCGTATTTTGACATATCAATCTTTAAAATCTGTTCAGTAGTTTTTCAGTTATTAATTATTTTCGATATTTTTCATACAAACCGAGTTTACCTTATACCTCGGACCCATAGAACGGTCACCCATCTCTTGCGTGTCCATACCCAATTGTGATACACCAATCTCTTCGTCTCGACGCGGCCATCTATCCTGCACATTCGTTGTCTCCATTCCCGTTTGTTTTTGGTACTTTTTCGGCGTTTTTCTTTTCTAACGGTTTTTTCGCTATTTCTATACCTACTTCCCTCCCAAAACTTCATTTTTCCCTCCGAACTCCCTCTTTTTACTTCCGAATATCATTCCTGCTGCCTATCCCTTCATTTTGCGCCATTCCCCGTTAAAATCCGTCCCAATTTCGCTTAGTTATTCTGTTTTTAGTCGTTTCAGCCTTCGAAATTCACACTTTTTTCCGTCTAATTTAATTTTTTTCTATCAAACCGTGTCTAAGTAGTTTCTGCCTATCATCCCGGTCGTTATTCCCCGTATTTTGACATATCAATCTTTAAAATCTGTTCAGTAGTTTTTCAGTTATTAATTATTTTCGATATTTTTCATACAAACCGAGTTTACCTTATACCTCGGACCCATAGAACGGTCACCCATCTCTTGCGTGTCCATACCCAATTGTGATACACCAATCTCTTCGTCTCGACGCGGCCATCTATCCTGCACATTCGTTGTCTCCATTCCCGTTTGTTTTTGGTACTTTTTCGGCGTTTTTCTTTTCTAACGGTTTTTTCGCTATTTCTATACCTACTTCCCTCCCAAAACTTCATTTTTCCCTCCGAACTCCCTCTTTTTACTTCCGAATATCATTCCTGCTGCCTATCCCTTCATTTTGCGCCATTCCCCGTTAAAATCCGTCCCAATTTCGCTTAGTTATTCTGTTTTTAGTCGTTTCAGCCTTCGAAATTCACACTTTTTTCCGTCTAATTTAATTTTTTTCTATCAAACCGTGTCTAAGTAGTTTCTGCCTATCATCCCGGTCGTTATTCCCCGTATTTTGACATATCAATCTTTAAAATCTGTTCAGTAGTTTTTCAGTTATTAATTATTTTCGATATTTTTCATACAAACCGAGTTTACCTTATACCTCGGACCCATAGAACGGTCACCCATCTCTTGCGTGTCCATACCCAATTGTGATACACCAATCTCTTCGTCTCGACGCGGCCATCTATCCTGCACATTCGTTGTCTCCATTCCCGTTTGTTTTTGGTACTTTTTCGGCGTTTTTCTTTTCTAACGGTTTTTTCGCTATTTCTATACCTACTTCCCTCCCAAAACTTCATTTTTCCCTCCGAACTCCCTCTTTTTACTTCCGAATATCATTCCTGCTGCCTATCCCTTCATTTTGCGCCATTCCCCGTTAAAATCCGTCCCAATTTCGCTTAGTTATTCTGTTTTTAGTCGTTTCAGCCTTCGAAATTCACACTTTTTTCCGTCTAATTTAATTTTTTTCTATCAAACCGTGTCTAAGTAGTTTCTGCCTATCATCCCGGTCGTTATTCCCCGTATTTTGACATATCAATCTTTAAAATCTGTTCAGTAGTTTTTCAGTTATTAATTATTTTCGATATTTTTCATACAAACCGAGTTTACCTTATACCTCGGACCCATAGAACGGTCACCCATCTCTTGCGTGTCCATACCCAATTGTGATACACCAATCTCTTCGTCTCGACGCGGCCATCTATCCTGCACATTCGTTGTCTCCATTCCCGTTTGTTTTTGGTACTTTTTCGGCGTTTTTCTTTTCTAACGGTTTTTTCGCTATTTCTATACCTACTTCCCTCCCAAAACTTCATTTTTCCCTCCGAACTCCCTCTTTTTACTTCCGAATATCATTCCTGCTGCCTATCCCTTCATTTTGCGCCATTCCCCGTTAAAATCCGTCCCAATTTCGCTTAGTTATTCTGTTTTTAGTCGTTTCAGCCTTCGAAATTCACACTTTTTTCCGTCTAATTTAATTTTTTTCTATCAAACCGTGTCTAAGTAGTTTCTGCCTATCATCCCGGTCGTTATTCCCCGTATTTTGACATATCAATCTTTAAAATCTGTTCAGTAGTTTTTCAGTTATTAATTATTTTCGATATTTTTCATACAAACCGAGTTTACCTTATACCTCGGACCCATAGAACGGTCACCCATCTCTTGCGTGTCCATACCCAATTGTGATACACCAATCTCTTCGTCTCGACGCGGCCATCTATCCTGCACATTCGTTGTCTCCATTCCCGTTTGTTTTTGGTACTTTTTCGGCGTTTTTCTTTTCTAACGGTTTTTTCGCTATTTCTATACCTACTTCCCTCCCAAAACTTCATTTTTCCCTCCGAACTCCCTCTTTTTACTTCCGAATATCATTCCTGCTGCCTATCCCTTCATTTTGCGCCATTCCCCGTTAAAATCCGCGAAAAATTCGCCCCCCCGCCCACCCTTGTTTTCTCAGCTAGGTAAACTCCGCTCGCCGACGTAATTTCAAACCGTAAATCGACTTTTTTCTTCTGATATTTTTCTTTCTTCCGGCTATTGTATTTTGTTTTTCTGGTCCTAAAATTAGTTTCTGAATTGCTTTCATCCTTCCAGAAGCCATAGTTTTAATTTCACAGCTTGTTTCAGTTTCATATATTTCGGTAAATTCTTAATCACTTACATACGAGATCATGGTGCTCACCCGGTCTCCCACCCGGAAGGAGGCGACTAATCGCCCCCCTCCTCCACCCCCCATACCACCTCCACCTTCTTCTCCACCGATACCTAGCCATCGCCCAAACTTTGACTTCCCATACAGCGAGCCATCGGCCAGTGACGTTGACGATCTTCTTCGCCTTTTTCACGACGACGACTCTCAGGTGGCTTCCGAATCGGACATGCCACTTCTCCGATACATGTCCGACTCCGAAATAACCAACGACACTCCAAGCAGCCCCTTAAGGCAACCTGACAACACCGCCGTTGTGACAGTGGCTGATGTGCACAGTCAGTCCGATAAGGGACTTCCCCGTCCGGTGCCCACCACCGCAGCCTCAACCACCACCACCACCACCTCCATCACGAAACCAGCTGATCCCACTGAGTCTCGCACTCTAGATCCAGTTGAGGGACACAAAGCGAGCATTCTGGCTCGCGTTCAGGAGGCAATCGGCTTACTGTGTGCATCCAAAAGCGTCACTAAAAAACAACGTCAGGAGGTCACCCAATTACTGACGGACATTGGCGTGCAAACCAGCGCCTTCGTGGGAACCATTAACAGGTGTTGCACATGTATCCCCAACCTGAATGTCACAAAAGAGACTCAAACCGACCGAGTTCGCTCTCTCCCAGCTGAGCCGTCCAACACACCCACCGACCAATCCCTCTCCGAGGCAACTGTCAACCTCATCAGAGAAACCATTCAAGAGGAAATGGGAAAGCTCAGGGAGGCCCAATCATCAACTCCGATGAGCTATGCCGGCGTTGCGTCAATGGGTGGATCCCGAGGCGCCGCCCCCGCTAGCTCTGCTGCTACGGCTACCGCTACCACTAGCGCCGCGGCTGGCAGGAGTCGCCCTCCCATCACCAAACCGGCTATGATAATCTCTCCGATGCAGGAGTCCTCATCCAGGCAGCAAACGATAGAGGCTCTCAGAGAGGGGATAAATTTCAGAAAGGCTAAATACGCCCCAACCACTATAAAGGCCGTCTCTAACAACAAATTCCGCGTCGAATTCGACTGTGATCGCGATAGGGACGACGCCATCCAGCGCCTGTCGACCTCGGAAAAAATCGCAGCGGAGCCGGCGCGGAAACTGTCACCGATGCTGATCTTGAAAGGTGTCCCGAAGGAAATTCCTTCCGAGCAACTGAGGGACATAATCGCCGAACAAAATAGCGACCTCACTCCCCTCATTGAGAGCCCCCAGGATTTGCGCCTCCGCTTCCTGAGGAACAATCGCAATCCTAAATTGTACAACGCGGTGTTC
This sequence comes from Amyelois transitella, assembly GCF_032362555.1. Lineage (NCBI taxonomy): Eukaryota > Metazoa > Arthropoda > Insecta > Lepidoptera > Pyralidae > Amyelois > Amyelois transitella. The sequence continues at coordinate 23,490 of NC_083530.1, forward strand.
ATGGCAAGCCCCAGGGTGTGGCGAGCGGCCACCGCAACCGAAAGAGTCTGCATTGATTACCTCAGGGTACATATAAGTGACTTCTCCCCGTTCCTGCAGTGCTTCAAGTGCCTGCAGTTTGGACATACCCAGGCGAAATGCACCGCAACTGAACCAGCCTCATGCGCCTATTGCGCCTTAAACGGTCACACGGCCAAGGACTGCCCCACGGCTGCTAAAAAAGGAGAACCCATGTGCGCCAACTGTGTCTCACACAATAATAAATTTAAAACCAAAGGATCGGTAACACACCAAGCGATCTCGGCTGAATGCCCGAGACTGAGAGCCATGAGGGACAGAATCCTGGACCGTGTTGACTACGGGTAAAGCGGATTCCAATTTGGGTAAAATATTATAAAAATATGTGTAATAAAATATAAATATGTGTAATAAATAAATAGTATATATAATTATATATAATGAACCATCTGTGACTGTTGTGTGACTTCAGAACAATATAAGGAAGCCATTGGCCAACTGGTTTGAATTGTATCAAATGGCAATCAAACCAGAAGGCTACATCAATCACTTAATATAGACGTCTCATAAAATTCAATTTAATTAAGTAATACATTATAATATATATACAAATCATAAACCATTTGTGAACCATTTAAAATAAGCAAAGCATTAGCCAACTGGGTTGAAATGCATCAAATGGCAATCAAACCAGAAGGCTACCTCAATTATTTAAATAAAGATGTGACTCAAAATTCAATTCAATTTAATATAATATAAACATATATAAATATAGAATAAACCATTTGCGTTATCACATTGCATAAAACACTAGCAACCTGGCTTGAAGATGCATCAAATTGCACACAAACCAGGAAGCTGCTTTACACATGTGATCAACAAACTCAGAGTGACAACAAATAAAATAAATAAAAAAAAAAAAAAAAAAAAAAAAAAAAAACCTAACCTAACCTAACCTAACCTAACCTAACCTAACCTAACCTAACCTAACCTAACCTAACCTAACCTAACCTAACCTAACCTAACCTAACCTAACCTAACCTAACCTAACCTAACCTAACCTAACCTAACCTAACCTAACCTAACCTAACCTAACCTAACCTAACCTAACCTAACCTAACCTAACCTAACCTAACCTAACCTAACCTAACCTAACCTAACCTAACCTAACCTAACCTAACCTAACCTAACCTAACCTAACCTAACCTAACCTAACCTAACCTAACCTAACCTAACCTAACCTAACCTAACCTAACCTAACCTAACCTAACCTAACCTAACCTAACCTAACCTAACCTAACCTAACCTAACCTAACCAGTCTGCTTCGAGCCGTCGTGGAGTGCAGACGTGCTCCGACGCGCTCCGCGAATAAAATTAGCAAAAAATTATTTAAAATAGTGATAAAAAATTCTTAAAATTCTAAAAAATTATTGTGAGTGAATGGTCTTCAGTGTGCATTGTGATCAAGGTCTGCAGCTCCGGAATCAGGTGGATCAACCTCATATACCACGAGCCGGACCTGTGCCTTCAGTGAAGCGTGTAGGAACATAAATTAGTGCAGTGTTGCTTCGAGGACACAGTCTCAGACAAAGGACACAGCCTTGAAAAAGGTGAGACCCCAGGATTGCGTGGATTTTTTTAAGATCAACGTTTTAATGTCCATATTGACCATTGCACCTCTAGTCCATATTAATTAAGGTTTTAAAATTTTATTTGTTGACTGGCTTTTTGCCTTCCTTATCTATCATTTTAACTATACAATTGTCTCTTTTACCACTTATACAAATTTAATTTTATAACATGACGCTAAACCGAACACCAAAATCAGTGTATTTTAAAGATAACCCGACAGACCTAGCCTTCCAAATGTCACCCACTCAATTCAGTAGCCAGGGTGACTCCCCGTCGGATTCCCCCGTCAGATTATCCTCAGAGGAGGAATGGGCGACCCCAAACACAAGGAGCAGGTACCAACAATGCTTCCCGAAAACGCCCCTCCTGAAGGAGGAAAATAGACGCAAAATCTTGACGGACGACGACAGAGAAGACCTATGTCGTAGTATTAGGGATCTCCTGGATGCAATTGGCGAAGAGGTCGAGTCTGCATTAAGATTAAAGAGAACAGCTAAGGACTCCATCAAAAGTAGAATCAAACAGGCAGACGACCTAGTGTGCGACCTGGCCTCTTGCCAGGAAATAAAAAACATGACGCCGGGACAACGACCGAGTATAAGAACCCAGACCTCCCCTATCCCACAGCAAGAGATGCATATCGGAGAGCTTAAAACCTTCCTACAACCGCTGGTGGACAAACTGGAAGCAAACTCCCACAGTATACGGGAAATAAAGGAGTTCATGGACCGCCAGAAAGAAGTAAGTGCAAAAACAACAACAACAGCCTCACACACCCCGACATACGCACAGGCCGTGGCTGCTCCTCGCGAAAAGCCGCTCACGTTACATTCCGTGATTGTGGACGACAAGAGAGGAATGGAAACCGGTGAGCAGGTCATGGAAAAGATAAGAGAAGTAGCAGAAGAAGGCGGGGAATGGTTAAGAATAGAGCGTGTGAGGAGAACAAGAGACCGGAAGGTAATTATTAGCTGTAAAACCAAAGAGGGTAGAGAGCAATTAAAAAATAGAATTAGCAAAATTAAAAATCTACAAGTAAAGGAGGTAGAAAACAAAAACCCACTCCTCATTTTTAAAAATATATTAAAATGCAACACAAATGAGCAGATATTAAATAAATTGACGGAACAAAACAGAAAAATTTTGCAAGACCTAACGGAGGAGGAAAAAGTGATACAGGTGAAATTCAGAAAGAGGTCGCGAAACCCGCTACTGGAACATGTAGTGGCGAGTGTCCCCCCTAGGATGTGGCGAGCAGTGGTCGAGGCCGGCTCAGTGCGCATCGATATGCAGCGGATCCAGGCGGAGGATTATTCTCCGCTGGTCCAATGCTCGATGTGCCTGGGCTACGGCCACGGCAGGCGCCATTGCAGGGAGACGGCGGAGAGGTGCTGCCATTGCGGTGGACAGCATCAGAGGGCGGCGTGTCAGGCCTGGATGGCGGGAGCCGTCCCATCGTGCCTGAACTGCCGCGCGGACGGAAACGCGGTGAGTAATCACAACGCTTTTAGCTCCGCGTGTCAGGTCAGGCAAAGGTGGGAGGCTCTCGCCAGATCCAGGATTGCATACGCATAAGCAATGATTCATGGTCTCTCGGCGTGTCGTGGCTGACCTACATTGCCGTATTAATGAACAGCATCATTATATAATGCAATTATACAAGGCGGGTCGCGGCATGTCCTTGGGGCCATGGTCAAGTGCCTAGTGCTAACGCAACACAAATGTGGCTCTGAACCAATGAATAATATTATTTATTGGTTCGAAGGTACGTGTAAAAAAAAATGTTATGCAATAATATGAAAAATTTTATAAGTGACACATACATTAATAATTAAGGTTGTAAACAAATACTTGGTTGTTACGGTTATAGATAGTTTAATTTTAAGTTTGACGATAATAATATATATGTATACCAATTTTAACAAAATGACATAGAATTATAAGAATAGCAGTAGTTTTATATAAATGCGATATTCGCATAAACAAGGTATACAATTTGAATAAATAAACAAGGTACTAATATCAGTATCAGTGAAGAGCAAATCATGCTCGTAACATGACTTTTTGTAAAAAATTAAAACAGATAATTGATTATAGGGTTATTGACCAGTAAATTATATAAATAGTTGAACAGTACAAAGGAGGCAAAGAAAATAGATGTAAATATTGTTAAGGAATGGAAGGGCTTTATAGTCTTATAGGTATTTATTAATCGGTGTATTATAGCTATGACAAGATATTGTAAGCAATAGTAACTCTAGCATAATATAGTGAATAGTGACAAGTGACTTGCTAAAATACTACATTGTATATTCAATGATAACAATTATAAACTTACATTGTTAAAAAGATTAAGCAGA